>NW_010301654.1:7920-15271 GCF_000700745.2 Antrostomus carolinensis
ATTTCCCTCCTCAATGCTCTTACACAAAACCTCTTCCAGCTAAATTCCTTCCAGACTTCGAAAGGCATAGCAAGTTTCTAGAAGGCCCAGAAGGGAAGAAGAAAAAGGCACAAAATCTGCATTACTGTCATGAAGCAAAGTGCACTTTTTAAAAAAAACCAACCAAACAACAAACAGGAATCGAAGAAAGAGGATTAGTAGCAGAAGGCACCTCTATCAGAACACACTTACTTACATGGTAGATCCTCTCCTCCTGACTGATCTAGTGTTGGAAAAATGCTAAAAACCATTTTACCAGAGACAAAGCCAACTCACACCTCTTTCTTTCTTTCAACGTGTGTATCACAGAAATTTTTAACTAATGTATTCCACTGAAATAAAATTAAATGCTATTCAAGTGAACAAAAGTAAAAGATGGAGAACCGACACAAAACCAGTGATGTAGACATTTACAGCAATCATAGGACCATTCAATAATTTTGATTTGCTATACAATGTTATTTCCTGCCCTGAAATTACAGTTGGTCTTCAATAGAAAAGCACTGAATTCAGCCTGTACACTCAGCAAGCTCACTCACAGATGATGACAAGTAGGCAGTGGTGTTATTGCAGGAAAATGTGGGAAATCATGTACAACAAAAGGGCAAGTAACCTTTTCAAGCCTTTTTGTTTTGGTACATAGATGGCATCCTCTTCCCTGATTCTGGAGGGTACAAACAAAGCTGTTCTATCTTCAATCATTAGTATGCACAGATCTCGGAGTCTGCTGCTTTTGTGACAGCTGTGATAGAAATGTAAATTTATAAAGACACATACTTTCCCGAGTAAGAATCTGCACAATGCATTTACAATACTACAATCTCAGTCTCAGACTACAACTTACACATTCATTTCATAAAAGAAAACATCACTGAAAACAACAAGTGGTAGCAAGGTGTCTTTACTCCCGACTCTTAAGAAAAGCAAATGAAGAGGTGCAGGGAGACCAAGCTTTCTAGGTTCATGAATTAGAAGCCTGCAAAAATATAATACAAACTTCTTGTTCCTAAGCAGTAAGTTATGTTCATCCAGTATTGTGCACCTAAGCACTTGGCTGTCTGAGGATCGCCACACCACCGCATGAGACAAAGAGATCTGACATCTGGCAAGTTGGTTCACTTTGCTGTTTCTTTCTTCTTCGACTGCAGATGTTTCCATGAACAGAGAGATGCTAAGCAATTCAAAGAGCCAAATCCTGCTCTCCATTACTCAGATTCAATCCAAGAACCACCAACATAACTTAAAGCATTAGCACTTTCCCCACTGCCACCCTTCATAAAATTAATTTTAGAAAAGTCGTAATAATCCCTTACCCTAATTGCTGCAAAAGCAGTGATCACATAGTTGTGTCTTCTCAACTGAAATATGGTCAGTTCTCCAACAGGGAAGAATAAAAGCCTTAATGCTGTGAAAGGTTTGCTCGCTACAACTTCAATGCTACATAGCAGCCATGTGCTACAAACTCCTTATCTCTTAAGGACTTGAAAGATTTGCATCATCTTTGGCTCCCCCATTAAGCTCCAAGCTCTCTAAATACTTTAGGAAGAAATGGGCATTTGTAATTATTAAACATGAGCTAGAATTCCAGCAATAAATTTTCACAGAGTAAAAAAACCCAACAACAACAAAACTCCAGCAAAAAACAAACAAACAAAACAAACCAACCCCAAACCAACCACAAAACCACAAACAAAACCGTTCCTTCACTCACACTGGGCATTCTCTCATTTGAAAGCCTCAAATTCACCTCCTATTGTCCCCAGACTGTGTTATCTGTCCCTCACATATATAAGAGAAGTGTCAATAGGCAAACCACTCTAGATCCAAAAGAGCTCTTTGTTAACCCTTCTACCACTTAAAACCCTAATAACACTTTCAAATTTCCTACTATATAAAGATGCACCTTCTGCTGAACTAACTAGGTTTGAAGTTACAAGAATTCTACATGTATTCAGGCAAAACACTCCCCTGAATTCTAATAGCTAATATAATATAATATAATATAAATCAGAAATATGTCAACTCCAAATAAATTCTAACTTAGTGAATTAAGTTTTAGTTTGAAGGAAAACAGGTAGCTTGAATGTAACAGCCAGTAAGTTAGATGCTGATACTAGAGATTATTTTTGAAATTTAAAGTACTTTAAGAGCTTTTTTATGCAGCACTTCCAACAATGTCCATGAAAAAGACAAATCAGTGAAATGGAAACATTCCAAACCCAAACAAGAGCTTACCATACCCAATGATGAGGGAAGCAGGAAAGTGTAAAGCAGTAACAAGACGTAGCAGATTCCTATTCCTGTGAGCACTTTCATTATTCCAGAAGAGCTGGAATAAAGTCCCTTTGAAAGCTTTTGACAGCCATCAATGAATACATTTGATCCAAAAACACATTTGACATCAAAAGTTAGGAAGACAATTTATTACATATTATTTTCATCATGTAAGTTCATTCTTCTACATTTTAAGATGTACAACAAAAATAAAAAACCCCATTTTCTTCCACTTTTATTCTACAATAGAAAGTTTAGAACTTTTGGTTGCTTTCCATATAATGGAAAACTATGCTAAATTCTCAGTCTTTTGGTGAAACAAGCCTGTTTTGACAGAAGATGGACTGATTTGTTGCTCAAGACACATTAGGAAGCACTTCATCGCTACTTATTTGGTAAAATAAGAGTTAAATTATCTCTTTTCTTTTAGGGACATTGTTTATCTTCAGCCACAGGCTTTCAAAAATATCTAGGATTGTTCTGCTGTAGCCTGATCCTTGGCAGTTAGAACCAGCTCCATAAGGGCTGAAAAGCTTTTTATGCTGCTTGTTTCCAGTCCCATCTTTCGTATCTAAAAAAGACACAGAAGAAAAATGAATTTTTTTTAAAACATGAAAACTCATTCATTATTCTACTTAAAAGATTTAGGAAAGCATATGTTTTGACCTGCATCGATGTGCAGCAAAAAACCACAACTGCATACAGTGCACACTATTAATAAATAAATAAATAAATCTGTATCCAACTTTGCTCAGTTAAGTCTTTCCAGTTAATGAAGTGTCTTGCAGGAAAATATTTAACCATCTTCTAGGCAACTTGTAACTAAAGCCAGTTGGAAGTCCTCCAATGAAACCATCAGAAACTTGGCTGTAAGTTTGTTTTTAATGCATTGATTTCAACCGTAATTTTTTCAAACCCCAAATTAGGTTTCTGGGCAAAACTTTAAAGATAAACATGAATACATCCAAAAACAGCCAACAACATGATGATGAAAGCATTTCAATAGGCTGCAAGAGCCTATGGTTCTAGCCTCCAACTTCCTGGGGCATCAAAACAACTCTACAAATAGAGAGTTTGCTACAAGTCATTTCTTACCCAGGAAATCTATTGCTCTGACAATCAGAAAATTATAGCCATGAGAAAACTAAGAGTGCACTGAAAAGGAGAAAAACTGGATCTAAATAAAACCATAATGAAATTATTCTGAAAAAGTGTTTGCTGCTGGAACTCACTGTAATGTCCACATGTACCAAAACAGCTCCTAAATGATTACAAATAATCTACCACAGTTCAGCTTAAATTTACATTGCAGCGATGTTAGCACATGTAATAGGAATAAAAGAACAAAAGCCCAACCCCAGTCAAAAACTGCGTAATAACAGTTCTTGTTAGCAAGATTTCCAGACTTCCACCCAAATCTTCTTCCTCTGTGACAATTCTCAGATATGGGAAAGCCTATGCTCACACGCAGACAGACTTTACCTACTTGTTATAATGCATTGACAACACCTGCTGAAAAACAAGACTGATGATGACTGCTTGGCAACTAATGACACAGAGTTGCACTTGAAAGTTCATTTATTTCTATATATAATTTTCAGAAATAAATGAGTACAAAACAGTATGCTTATACAATTTGAGGTAGCTACTGCACATATTTCCTGGAATATTTTCTTCTTTTATCTTTTTTGTTATTTAAGGTTTCATATTTGGCACTGAAAGGAACTTACAGTTATGCAGGACAACAAATAAGGTAACATCTTCAAAGCTCTTGGGACTAGACCCTTGACCATGTAGTAGGTCAAGCCTGGAAGTATCCAGAGACAAGGCAAACAAACGCAGAGTCGTAAAGGTGTTTCCATCAGAGCTAAGGAAAGTCCCTGCCCTCTGATCAAGAAGCAAAGTGTTTCTTCTTTGTGCTTCTAAGCACTAAGCAGTACTTGTATTTTGAATAGTAAGAAATATAAGTTTTGCCTTTGTATAAGAAAGGACAGGAAAGCATGCATTGCTCAAGTGATATCTACAATCCCCAAGGTCTCAAGTCACCTCCATTATACAGATGTGAAAAAACAAAGGAAAAACCCCCCAAAACCAAAAATAGTGATAAAGCTTTCAAGCCTAAAAAACTAAGTCAAGCTTCCCTCTCCTTCTCTATCTCACTCCTTTCCAAAATCAGTAATAACAGTAAAACTTGTTTCTCATAACTTACTTGTTCTCCAAAATACTCAACATCTAGGGCCAGCTGCAGTCGGATTTTGTTATCATCACTCATGCCCCCATTTGTACCAACAGGGTTTGAAGTTGCAGTTCTTCTGGCTTGCTTCAACCTTTTAAGGCTCTCTTCCATTTTCTTAACAGAACTTAGTACATCAGATACAGTTTCATAATACCTAAATTAAGGAAGGTTAATGATAAAGAAAAAAATTACACTTTTACAGAAAAGCCTACTTCATATACATCAGCACATCACTGGCCCCGAGAAAAACGTTGACAATGCTGGGAGGAATGTTTTAACTTGTCAGGAAGGTACTTATTTTTTTTTAATCAATTAATTAGTATTTCCATCATTAGTTCTAGAGGTCAATGTGAAGATTGCCATTCAGAGTTGAAGCCTCCTTATCATCACAACATTTTTGACATGTTCAAGATGTTTGAACTCAACATAGACCAAGGAATGCAGCTCAATTTCAAACAGTCTGAATCAGCCTCTATTTACAACCAATAGAAAGCTAATTAAATTCCTTTTGCAAACAGGACAAGAACAACAGCCTGACAGACCAAAACCCACAGAGTTTTAGACAAGTTCCAGAAGTGTG
The DNA here is from genome assembly GCF_000700745.2 of Antrostomus carolinensis. Classification (NCBI taxonomy): domain Eukaryota; kingdom Metazoa; phylum Chordata; class Aves; order Caprimulgiformes; family Caprimulgidae; genus Antrostomus; species Antrostomus carolinensis. The sequence goes on from NW_010301654.1 coordinate 13,050, forward strand.
TGTGTGTATAAGAGAGCATGCAAGTGCACACCAGTCAGAAGTGTCTATTTCTAAAATGAAGAAACTGATATAAACAGGACTCCCTGGAAGTTGGCAGGAAAAGTCAGAAGAACACTAATGCCAAGTTAGAAATGGTATAGATGGAATAAAGTGCCACTTCCCACGTACTGCGATGCACATTAAAGAAAGCACAGAATCAAACAAGGTAAACAAAACAACTAATCAACAAAATTTCAAAAAGCCTTATGGACTGAAATCCCATGCCTAAATGAGAAGGGCATAACATAACATAACATAACATAACATAACATAACATAACATAACTAACAGCTGTCCAGGACAGCAAGTTGTTACGAATAGTTAAGATGAGAAAATAGAGCAACAATGGGAAATTAGAGGATCCATACATAAGAGAAGTGACCAGATTGAGCTATGTTCTGTAATTTGCTAAAAATCTGTAGCTTTCAAAGAGCCTCTCTATGGAGAGTGATCAAACTACTACTGTAAGAGTTAAGAAAGTGGAAAGAATCTTCCCGATGCTTACTTTTAACAGGGAGGCAACAGAAAGCAGGCAAGCTTTTTCAAGGGATAATTAGATAGGAATGGCTAAAGAAAAAGTGCTTTCCAGTGCCATGGAAACTGTTTCAAGGTATCATTCTACAAAAAGTAAAAGTATACCAATGAAAGTCAACCCTGCTCTCTTCTCACATCCTGGTATTTCCTAGTCCCACCCACCTGTCCTAGTCCCACCCACCTGTGAAGACTTCCTACTTCTGCTGTACTTCAAAGTTCTTCTGCCATTAAGCAAGTTTAGTCCTCAGTGATTTTAACCAGTTTATGCTCTTGTCTGTTTTTTTCTCATTTGGATGCAAGAAGATAGTGTCACAGCATGCAATTAAGTTAATTACTTGCATCTGCACGCTCAATGAAGAAATGACAATACTCCTCCATTTACGAAATTCAGTTTCTTTGTCTCTTCTCTTGTTCAGTAAGGATAAGGCATTTTAAAACAAACTGCTAAGAATAGTACCAACAAATGATGAAAATAGAATTCAACAGAAAATTCTAAGGAATTAACAAATGAACCTGCCAATCTTACCTGTGTTTAACCACTACCACTGTGTTTAGCCTAGCAGTTAAGTCAGTTTTGGTAAAGCTGACATGGGAAGTGAGAAATTGCTTTCAGGGCTTACTTTGCACGGTGTCACCAGATTTAGTGAACCTTTAAAAACAAGGCTTACTAGACACAGAGAGGTGGACAGACAGAAAAGAATTCATTCTAAGATATTTTAGCTCTACAAGTGTGCGACTTGATGCTCCAGAAATCTTTGGAGTCCTTCAGCAATGTTACTTAAACAAACATAACTGTTGTGGATTAAGAGTAAGCTGCTTCTTATGGACTAATAACTGGTTAAAAGAAGAGATCAAACTTGAAAAAGCAGTTTTTGTTCAAAATGGAATTAACCAGTGGAATCCAGACCAATCTATGTTTAGCCCTGTCCAGAATACTTACGAATGATTTTAAGGAAAGTTGGTGAATATGTGTCAAAACCGTCCTATAATTTTAAGTTTATTCTGAATAACCAAAAAAGTGAGTGCAAAGTGCTGCAGATGCATTGGGCATTAATAAGTAGCTGAGAAGTGCCAGAAGTGGAGCAGCAGGAAGGGATAAGGAAGCAAAGGGCTGTAAAGAACTCACATACTGACTACAATTTAAAGCCTCAGTACTATGTGGCTAATTCTCAGAAAGTATCAATCCAATGATCAGCAGCAGTCAACAGACAAGACAATATGCTAAGAATTATTAGGAAAACCATGTAAGGACAGACAGACATCATAACATCACACTTTAATGTGCATGTACTCTTCTGATCATAGTATATATGACCAGAAAGGACAAAGAAAATCATCAAACAATAACTATAAAGATGGGAAAAGGAAAGAAATATCAAAATATGCTAACTTTTTAGTCTGAAGCAAGATTACAGAGATACAAATACATTATAACTGGCACAAGGAATAAATTGTCCACAAGGGAAGAAGTAAGGGGTATCCAGTGAAATTATCTGTCAGAACCTCCAAACAAAAGCAAGTATTGCTTCTCATGTTACACAGTTTAACTGGTTGAACTCTCACAATGCAACATTCCACAGCAGTATGAATTTAAAATACAGCTAGACAAATAGCCAGAAACAAAATCCATTAAGGAACTTAATACAGAT
>NW_010301655.1:0-19355 GCF_000700745.2 Antrostomus carolinensis
CATCACCCAGCCTGTATTTGTGCTTAGCATTATATGTAAGTGTATATACGTATGCACAGTGTGAAACCTGCCAGTGCCTGGATTTAGACACTCACTCAACTCAGTAGAACCCCCTCAGACCCTTGCTGCCCCAGATGTTGACACCTGGGTGTGCAAACCCTTGATGCTGCAGCCCCTCTCCAGCTGCTGGTACAGGCCTCTTTGCACACACCAAGACACACACACACACTATGGATCCCTCCAGTAACTGAGCTTAGACACACAGTTACAGAATCACAGAACTGCCTAGATGGGAAAAGACCTTTAAGATCATCGAGTCCAACCATTAACCTCACACTGACAAGTCCCCAACTAAACCATGTACCTCAGCACTGTGTCTACACGACTCTTCAATCCCTCCAGGGATGGGGACTCCACCACTGCCCTTGCCAACCCCTTCCAATGCCTGAGAACCCTTTCAGCAAAGAAATTCTTCCTCAGACCCAATCTCAACTGCCCTTGGTGCCACTTGAGGCCATTTCCTCTCATTCTATCACTTGTTCCTTGGTTGAACAGACCGACCCCCACCTCTCTCCACCCTCCTTCCTGGGAGTTAGAGTGAGAACACACACACACACAAACACACACACATACACAAAAATGGGTCTCTCGGTCAACCTCTGGATCCAAAAGTCTCTTGGGCAGTTGTCATGGACTCCCTGTCCCTCCAGTAGCCCACTCCTTCAGTTGTCTCACTCCCAGTTACCCACCCCTCTGGCTTCCCATTGCTTCACCAACTCACCAGCTATCCCAACTTGATGTTTGTTGGCTATCACCCGCTGCCATATGCACCCTCACAAGCTCCATCTGCTGGTACCATAGACCTTCATACCCGTACACACACACAGAATAGAGCACCTCTCAGCCTTGATTACGTATCACTGGTCCCTTTTATTCCCTTATCCCTCTGTGTTCCCATTATCATTCCTCTCCAAATCACCTTTATCCTTCCTATTTCCAGACCTTTGGTTCCTCCTCTAAAAATCTCTGAAGTCTTGTTACAGTGCCAAGGTGCTTGTTCCCTGCATCCCACACTGTGTCTCACATCTATAGGCAGTGATCATAGAATGGTTTGGGTTGGAAGGCACCTCTAAAGGTCACCAATCCCCTAGAGTGATACCTTCCTCAGTCTGCAGGTGCTCTCCAGTTGACCCATGGTGCTGGGTGTCACCCTTAGCCTATGGCGCTGAGGCTTCCCTGGGAGGGGATGGGTCTCTGACAGGGTTATAGGGGTTCCTCCACCTGCCCTTGTGCCTCTGTGCTCGTGTGTGTGTGCACGAGCACCTTTGTTGGGCTGATGACTCCTGCAATGAGCCTGGGAGCAGCCAGACAGGGCTCCCTCACCTGCCTGTGTTCCTTTCTGGGGGTGCAGATGAGTTTTTTGTCGTATATCCTAACACAACTGATTCCAAATATGGGATGAGGCAGAAGAAAGTGTAATCCTGAAAAATAACACACCTGTGAAACAGACGTGTTAGAGCGTGTACAGTGTAATAAAGCCCAGGAATGCAAAAGTGGCCTTGTGGATATTAGAGAATGTGCTGTCCAGGAGATCTATTATACACAAATCTACCTATGATGATCACTGACCACTAACTTTATTATATGTTAATAAGAACCAGAATGTTTTCCAAATAGCTTACAGTTTAGATGTGGAAATAAGAGATTTCATTATGTCAGGAAACCTATGGGGAACATACTAAAGATACTTCACATAACTGACAAATTCTGCTCTACTTCTGAAAAGGGATGATGCAATACTTGACATTTTAATATGGTATTTCCTAACATTAAACATTTTCAGAGTATTTCTGTGGTGCAATTATGCATTTTAGTGTATTAAAAATATTCTTAGAATGTTTTTCCTGACATAGGTTGGTTTTTGTTTGTTTGTTTGTTTTTTTTTTTTTCCCAGTAGTCTTTCTTAATTTGAGGGAGCTTGTTGTGCAGTGCAAGCTCTTTGTGCTTCTTTTAAAGAGCATTATGTGTCAGCATTTTTCTCAAGCTTTCTTTTGGCGTTTTCCTCAGTGCTTCAGTAAAGCATCTCTGCTGTTGTATGCAGTAGTTAGTAGATAACCTTAAAAGCATTATCTTTTTCCTTAGAATACTGAGGCAATGCATAGAAATTATTTTAAAAGTAAAGTTCAGGTTCACCTTTCAAGATTTCATCTTTGTATTGGAAATGAAACTGAAAGTGAACAAAAGTGATTTTTCCCTCTCTCATTTGATTTAGGTTGAAGAAATGTTTATGAAAAGCTGAAATTTATCTCAAACTGTTGCAAAACATTTTTTTCTACCAAGAAAACAGAGAAGCATTTTGAACAGTTTGCTGAATTTTGTCTAAGCTTGATTGTGACTGGAGATGACCAGTCATGCTGTATAGCTGCTGCTCAGAGTGTGCACTGTTAACCCCTGTGAACAACAGTTACATCAATTTTCTTTCCCTGAGCTTGTGAGGAGGAGCAGAAAAACAATTTGATTTTGTCTCAGCCATTCAAATTGTTTTTTTTTTCTTTTTCCTGCAGCAAAATTAATTGGGCATGAGGGAGCTGTTCTGCTGTGCTTTTAGATGTAGAGTGCAGAGGAACTGTGGCTCCCTGCCCATACATACACTAAAGAGTCTTCCAAGATTTTAAGAGAAATAGTGCACCTTTCTGCTGCTATAAAAATACTTGTAAAGCAAGTGATTCATGCGTAAAAAGCTTGTCCTGTGGAATACATGAATGTTTGTTTATGTATTTTATTTATGTGAATATACCTTACTACCATTTTATTATTTGTGCAAGTATTTTCTTTACCTTTTCAGCTCTTTTCCCTCCTGCAGGTGTAAGCATATCTACAGATGAATAAATGTAACATCGGTTACACTAGTACAAGCCCAGTGACACCAATGGCTTTGCACCAGTGTTACTAAGAGTACCGTGTAGCCTTCAGTACTTGTGCTAGATTTAACAGACAAGAAGAAAAGAATCCAAGAGAATTCATTGATTGTGGTTTGGTCACAGGCAATGGGGTAAGAGAACAAGGAAGAGAATACTAACTTTCAAAGCTAAACGAAGGTACTGGGAGACAATTTCAGGCACAAAAATATGAGTTAAAATACGTTGTCATTTAAAAAATTGCAAGAGATTAGATTATGATGGTTGCATATTTATTTATTGAGGAAATGGGACATGCCCATTATGTATAGTACACATATTTCATTATAAGATTGCTACATAAACATGTCATGGATATCAAAGAATACAGTAAATTATTGCTTTTCTTTCCTTGCCTAAAATTTTGTCAGTTATTATGATACTGATTTCTCCCTAAAACTGAGAGAAAATTTAATCTTAAGTATTTACATGAATCAAGCTTAACCCACACTTTATGTGTTAATTTTAAACACTAACTACAGTTATCAACATTTTAAATAAAATTATGCAAATTATAGTATTAAACATTATTAAAATAACCTTGTAATTTCCAAGTTACAATACTTCATAATCTTTGTTGATGAAATAAGGTCAATCAAGCAACAGCAGTTTTCCGTTTTTAGGTATCTTGTACATAAAATGAAATATTACACAGAAAAACCATTTCTAGAAATGTATGAACTGTTCAGGCTGTTAAAAAGTTTGATGGATTTTCTTCTAAAACTGAAATGGACCAGAGATATAGGAACCTGACAAACTGAGAATTTATGATAACTCATATGTTAAGGTGTCAGCAATGGCAGAAGCACAGAAGAAAATGAAAGATAGAGTGACTGCGGACTTCTGAAGCTGTATAGTAAATGCCCTGAATTGCAGAAGAAAGAATGTAATTTTGTGGAAAGAAATTACTGTATTCAGTTCTCTGGAATGCACTGTTTCAAATTCCTGCACTGATGTATATTATAAATTTAAGATAAAGAAATATAAAGAATTTTTAAAAATTGGGGTTTTAGGATGTAAACCCTAAAAGTTTAAAGTGTCTCTATATAGTCAGTGGGCAGACACAGGTTCCTCAAATAGCAATTCCACCCAAAGACTAAGGCACGTGGCATAAGTCATCCCCTCTTGCTTCCCCTTGCCCGTGCCTAAAAAAAGCATAGATGACTGCTTAACTTAGATTTCTACCTGTTAGATAAATAATATAATGGCATATTGTCCTGGTTTTAGCTGGAACAGAGCTGGGTTTCTTTTTCAGTAGCTAGAATTGTGCTGCGTTTTGCTTTCAGCCTGGGATTTGTTATGAGAGAGACACTGATAACACACCAGTGTTTGCACTTTTGTTGCTGGAAGTGAAGGACTTTGTGTTCTGTTAGTCTGCAAGTGTAAGATCTAAGGGGATGAGGAATATTTAAATTAATAAGCTAAATCGGCATTTGGCTCTGCCAATGGGATATTCCATATCATATCACGTCATGTCCAGTATGTTAGTGAGGGTCTCTTCCTCTTTTAGCTCTTTGGCTTTAGCTCGGGCTCTCGCTCTTCCAGGACTGCGGTTTCAGTTCAGGATTGTCGCTCCTTTGGGATCATTATCTGGGAACAGGCTGGGCTTGGTCGGCGGGTGGTGAGCAATTGCACTGGGTATCACTCATTTGTATATTTTATTACTGTTATAATTATCACTACTATTTTAATATTAGTATTATTTTAAGTTTTCTTTTATTTCTATTACAAAGCTGTTCTTATCCCAACCTACCAGCCTCCTTATCCTTGCCCACCAATCCTCTACCCTATCCCGTGGGAGTGGGGGGGGCAGTGGGTGAATGGCTGTGTTGGCTGCTGGCCGAGGGCTGGCCCAGTGAAACTGTCACACATATGAATTTCTCTTAGTGTAAGAGAGAAGGTTGTAAGTACAAAAGCTGAAATTTACATTCTTTCATTGGTACTAATTTTATACAACTTGGAAATGCTAGCCTGAACACAATTCACACAGAGATGTAATTTCATTTCCATTTACTGTGAAACCCATTTGAAATCATGATCTCTGCTTTGAACTGCTCTATGGATTATGCTTATGAAACTGGGAGTTCTGTGATGGGTCTGCATTAGGCATATCAAGTGCTTACACCTACAGGCACTTCTCTTCTGTGGTGTATATGGCCAGCTCCAGAGTATGGACAAAACAAAGAGAAGATGAAGGAAAATTTTATTGCTTATAGAATGGTAGAATTGTAAAGGACCAAAATTGTACATAGAATTGTAAAGAACAGAGTGTTATCATATACCATGTAAGCTAAATAAAAATTAATAAATAAAAAGGAAGCTGTGGCTGCCCCTCCCTGGAAGTGTTGAAGGCCAGGTTGGATGAGGCTTTGAGCAACCTGGTCTAGTGGAAGGTGTCCCTGCTCATGGCAGGGGGGTTGGAACTGGATTATCTTTACCGTCCCTTTCAACCCTAATCATTCTATGATAAAAATAACAATATATAGGAGGAGAGGAACAAGTTATATGTTTTTTGATATGTAGAAAGTGTCAGATCAACAGAGACAAAACAGCTGAAAAAAACCCTAGGTTGTTGCTGAATAAGGGAAAGGATTGTGAGGAGCGAGGGGAACAAGTAAGGGAAACCAGAAGAGAATCCCTTATTTGCTCAAGATTTTGAAACTGTTGTTAAGCAGGTGAAGCATATTAATGAAAGGAACCAAGGTACATGTATTCTATAAGTAACTTAAGAGGAGTTGTGGGAGAAAATTATGTTAAAAGTTTAGCTGGAAAAGATTAGAAGATGGAAAGCTAATAATGAATAATCCTGTGGATGAAATGGGATTAGACAAAGTATATTTAATTCAGTACATATGTGTGTGCACCTGTGTGTGAAAGAAAACGAACAGATTTGGAGGTAGAAGAAACAAGCAAAAAAATGAAAATCAGAGAATGCAGTGCCAAGAACTGGATCTGACTTCTTGTAGCTCTGCTAATTGTGTGTTGAGGGTGATATCCTCCCTAAAGGATGTAAAATGACTGGTGGTCGATTGCTCTGTAGGCATCTGTGGAAAGACCCAGAAATCAGTTGCACGTATACTGTAAGACCTATTCCTGATAAGTATAAATTTATTTCAAAGCCATATGGTCTTTCACTCTTCATTCTTCATACCAGAACAGTCATATTATGATAAGAAAGCTGTAGGTTATGGTAAATTCTCATTAAAAGAACTTAACATATTGTCCTTGTTTCCTAAAGGAAATATGGGTGAAAAGAAGGAATTTGGCTTAGGTATGCACTGCGATTAAAAATAGATGTGGGTTACCTTGTATAAAAAGCCCATAAAATGCACTCACTCAGATAAAGAAGAGTAGCATGAAAAACTTTCTGGCAGCCTCTTTAGAATAGTTTGAAAACACAAAATCATCATATTTTAAATCGGAGAACTCAGGAGACTGTTTTGTGTATGTTTATATGCAGTGAGAAAGGATATTAATACTCTTGGAAAACAATATCAAAAGGACATCAACAGGTTTCATTTGACAATTCATGAAGAAATAACCTAAATCTGGAGATGGCAAAGGGCTAAACAAGATCTTCCTGATAAAATAGAAATCATGAAGGGCTATTTAAAACTTATTAAATTACCTAAATGGCCTCGATGTTTCTGAAATGTAAAATAGACCATCATAATTATGCAGCAAATTGGAAATTTTTAAAGGACAAATATATTCAAGGGTTACTTGTACAAGAATTTGGCAATCTTGTATTTGGGTGAGGTTTGAGTGGTTAGGCAACTGGTGAAACCATGCAGCCAAAAGAATAAAATCTGCATGTTGAGTGAAAATCAGTGGCAAGGTAGTTATCTTCCTAGGCACATGATAATAAAAGAAGAAGAAGCAGCCTTCTTTCTTGAAGACAGTTGAAAAACAATATCCAATTAAATATAATTAAAATGAGGTTTGTTTGTCATAAAAGTCTACAGGTGTAACTTTTAGGCAAAACAATCTCTTACTGAAAATATGACTAAGAATAACAAATAGCTCTAATGATGTAAATTTTATTAGAAAGAATATGTGCAGTAGTTTTGAAATATTATAGTTGTATAAATTGTAAGTGTTTTGATGCTGTTGTTGCCGCTACTGTAATACAGTTCTTATCATTAAAATTCATATGGTGACATCTTTATCTTATAGAGTGGGTGGATGTAGTTGTAGATGTGTAGAAATATAGCAAGAAAGAAATAGACAATGGTTGCTTGTTTAAGTGTAAACAGGTCTATCAAATCAAATAATTGCAGAAGTATAAAAAGAGTATCAACTTATTATTTGAGAAAAAAAATCTCTTTAAAAGTCTTTAAAAAGTGATAGAATATGTGAAAATTAACATATCAAAATGTTTTTCTCAAGGTTTTTGGGAATCTATCATAGTCTGCAGAACTAATTTTCATTAAGGGACTACTTCATCTGCTTATGTCATCCTTAAACTGCACTAAATGAGAGAAACTTCCTGGAAAGTCAGAGTTAAATTCTCATATAAAGGAATAAACAAATCTGAGTATGTCAGGTCCTTATTTTGGTATTCTGTGTATTGGGCTTTCTTTCAGGTTTTTCACAAAGTACTATCTAAAAAAATCTTTTTACCTATTCCCTGTTTCTCATTCTCTTTAAAGAAAGTGTTCTCTGAAGATATTTTGTCTGTTATGACCTCTAGGAGCATTAGAGCTTCACCAGGGAACCTCTCTTGAATGCTGGGATCTAGATAGTTGCCATATATTACATCTCTTTATTAAAGACTTTTTCTTGTCAAAAGTTTTTGAGTCTTCAAGTATAACAGGTGCAGCTGTAAATGAAAGGCAGCTGTTACCTTGCCTTGGCAAGTAGTTGCTTTAAACATTGGTACTTCACTGAATCACAGTAACTCATTCTACAGGGACCATAAGTTCATCACACTCTGGATCATGAACATCTGTAAGGTCAGGAGACTGAGAACCCTTCTTCCATCAGAAGTGTATGTTGATGATGCTCTTTCTGAACAATAGGGCAACAGAGGCCCTCAAAGTTATCTAAAGGTTTCATGTGGACCTGTTCCTCATGTAGCACTTTTGTCATGGTCAACACTATATTTTTTATTCTGCTGGAAATAAAGTGTGTTCCAGAATGAGACATGTTTTGATTCCAGACTCTGTGCCTTGAAGAAGGGAGGTGGTTGGTTGCATCCTCCCATGGACCTCTTCTTATGCACTTCTTATCCACTTCTACCAGAGTCCTTTGGGCCTGTTACTATCACAGGTGTTGGGCATTCTGTCTCCATAGAGGGGACATCAGTGTCCTGAATCAAAGATGAAAGCCAACAGCAATGTATCTTGGCTTTGAGCTTTTGATGAATAGTGAGAAATTGAATTGTACTTTGTGGACATCCTAACTGGTTGGGCTGTGGAAGCAGGTGCTGGATATCATGCTGTGCATGTGCTGCCAGTTACAGGTGCAGACAAGCCCAAAAAATCAATCTGAAAAGCTGCTAAACCAGAGATCTGGCCTTTCACTGGTATACAATTATGAAAGACACAGGGCATCATTAAGTATAACTTTGTTACCAGTCTAGAGTTAGGAGTAATGCAGAGAAAACAGATTTAAGGCAAGTGTTCCCCAAACTTTACACATCTTTTTTTAGACTGTTTGTACTCAGTGAAAGGAAACCTCAGGGGCACAATTCATCTAACCTATCTGAGATTTCTAGTGCAGGATAAAATGAATTAAAAACCTAGAAGTGCCTGTTTCTTTTTTACTGAGTATAAAGGGAGCTAGATGACTACCTCACATTTCAGCATTATAAATATAAAAAATTAGTTGTGTTTAAAGATATCTGTTGTCAGCCTTGCACACCTGAATGATGTGAAAGAATATTCCCAAATCAACCTGAAAACACTGATGATTTCTTTGTCTGTGGAGGAAAAGACAAAAAAATATGAAAAGGTTGGGAGTTTTTTATAGCTATTTAAAAATCATACAGGCCATAGTAAATTATGCTGTGTGTTTTTGCTGCAATCTGATATAAAAGCAGAATTCAGAAAACACATGTAAAGGGAGACATTGGAACAGGTTCCCACTGCTTGCAAGAAATGGAAGTTGCAGGTTCCAACAGCTTGTTTAGGTGCTTTGTCAGGCCAGAGACTGTCAAGTTAAAAATGGACAAAAACAGAGGGTATGTCCTTATGCTGCTAAATGAGAGGACTGACAAGCAGTTCCAGCGCTGGAGCCATGATTCTCCTTCTGCTTAACTGTTGGCTCACTCCTTGGCTATTTGTTTCCAGCAGGCTCCAGACAGAAACAGCCTTAAGCACTGAGACTTGGCTGAAAATTGACTCTAATTTAGCAGCGTAGGCGCAGCCAGAGAGTCTAAATATGAAATAAAATGGTGCTAGGAATGAATGGTACTGCATACATCATCATTCCATCTGCCTCAGGTAGGTGCAGTATCTTATTAGAACCTTTAGAAAATAACTGTGTTGATCTTCTGAGCAACCAGCAAGAAAAACAGGGCAGTGAACTGCATATGTAGATATATTTGCTTAAATAACTAAAAACATTGGATCAAGACCAGCTTTTTAATCCATATCATCCCTGCTGCTGTGGGACCTGGTAATGGATCTCTGCTGCGATTAATGGTGGTTTGAACTGAAGACCTTTTTGGAATCATGACTGTGGATGATAAAAGGAACCCCTCATATGATCATAATCAAGATATTGTTTGTGTGCAAATACAAATTGAGTATTCAGCTTGTGTTTTCTCCTTTCATCTTTATACAGAGGTTGCTCACTTCTCATGTCCCTCTCTTTCCCGTTTTGCTGCACTAATGAGTTTTTAATGTAAAGGAAAAGTGATTATAAGCAGTGAAGCAAAGACAGCTTTATAGAGCAAGACTGAGGAATTGAAGACATAGATCACAGCTATCCACCAACCTGAGATAAAAGAGAAGTTCATGAAAATGGAGACTTATAGATAGCTTTGATTTCATTATCATTAGACAAGAAAGGATGAAAAATGGAATAGCTATAAAGCTGTTCATACCTAGTAAGATGCCTATATTATATAAAAGAGTCTATGCAGAAAGCATTAAAGTGACAACATAAAACGGGAAAATATCCTATAGTAAAATTTTTGTTTGTATATTTTTTTATGTAATGTAATGTGATTACCAGATTGTAATAATATAAAAAAATACTAATATTATATATGTATTAAATATTTTCTTCATTGATGCTGTGTTTTCATTTAATTGTTAACTTTGAGTTATTTGTTTGGACTTTTCTCCCTCTTCCTCTTTCCTTTTGAACACAGATTCTGAGAATTGTATTTCTATTATGGATTTCATGGTTTATCAGATCTTGAATTGCAAACAAATTAAATAGTTAGTGGATTTTATAGGAAGCTTTTGTTTAGTAGATACATGTACCTAGCTATAATATTCACAAGAGAAGTACCTAATTACATTTGAAAGGTGCTTGACTAGATAAAAATTATTTGTGTACAGTATTTTCTGATTGAAGTTAGAAAGCTAATATAAGCTGGGAGTAGGGAGTGGTAATAAATGTTCTTGTTCTAAGGAATAACAGATTTGTTCTTCTAAGATTAGGTCAATCCTAATGCTTCACTTCAGTGTTGCTCTTTTTTTCTTTTTTTTTTTTTCATTACTTATAAATTAAGTGAAACACTAAAGCAAAATTATTTTCCAGGAAATATCCTATCACCACAAAAACTAAAGAAGCTCGATTCATGGGCAATATATTTTATTTTTGATTAATCAGTATTTTCTGGCCAAATAAAAAAAATGCTGACTAGCTGTAGCTAAGGCACACTTTGAAATTCTTTTGAGATTTTAATAAAAGAAGTATTTTTATTACCATGCAGTTTACTTACAATATAGTCAGCACTTGTAGCTTTCTCAGACGTGGTACTCTAGAAATGAGGAAGCCAAGAAAGGGATGTTAAGTGAATTGCCTAGAGGGACAGAAAAAATCCATGTCAGACTGGAACAAGGTTTCAGAATACTGCTTAAATCAGTGTCATGTCTTCAGCTGATAGATTTCTTGTCCAGTGCAATCCATTTTGGTGCTCTACATTTTGTAGCTTAATTTATTTTGACACTGAAACTCAGCGTAAGAATTGCATTAGCATTCTGGGCTTTTTTTGCCGTTCAGCTGTCTATTGCAAAGGTCCTCTGTCATGTTCTTGCCCTAGGTTAATATAGTAAACAAGATGTATTTCAGTATATGTTATCAGTGGGTGATTTTTTATATAAGTACTATGAATTTCCTGTCTGGTTTTGTATTGCAAAGTAAATTTGAGCTCGTAAGGCAATAAATAATTAATCTTTCTTCCACTTGTGAGAATAATTTTTAGAAATGAGTCCTCTGGTTTTGTCATTAAACTATTACCTTGGAAACTATTTAAATATTTTCATAAAGTCCACAAACATATTATTATCAAATATCAGTCATATTATGTGACTTATTTATCCCTTATTTCAGTGTTTTACATACTGAACTTTTACTGTTTTCAAGTTTATAGGGTTGATTAACTGCCATTCAAGACAAAGAGGAACTAAGTAGGCTATAATTTAGATAGCTTCACCTGTATGTTGAAAAATGTGCTTGAGTAAACTGATCATACTGAATATCTGTACAGCATCCCTACCAAATTACCTTGCATGTGCATTTAAGGAATTTTTTTATTGTATTTTCTTTAGGTCAATGGAACAGAAATTGAATATGAATTTGAAGAAATTACTTTGGAGAGGGTAAGTGTTATTTCCTCTTCTCTTATAGGAAAAATTATAACCTGTAATAAAACTAATGCTGTTACTTAGGAAATGAAAAGTGGTTAAGAATAAAATTATTTATATTTTGAATAAAGATTTCCAGTCTTTATTCTAAACTATGAAAATGTGAGTGATACAATAGGATAAACCTTTGACATCTTTAAGAAGCTTCAGGTGTAGCTACTTGCAGACGAGTATCCAGAATGCTTTTCTTCCCCATAACTATGTCAGTGCTCAACTAGGCATTTGATTATTGGGAATGGCCCATGTGACTTGGTACCTCCCTTTTAGCTTGTGAACTGGAATTGTGGTATCTTTTCTTTTTTAACCTCCTTGATTTCCTTGCATGTCTGTCTAATAGAAGACATGTAGTTTTCTGCTATAAAACAAAAATTGCAAAAGTGTTTTTGATGTTCAAGTGACTATGGCATGTAGACCATACCTATGTATAAAGGACATGTTTATAAAAGTCTGAAATACGTGAGCTATAATCAGGGCTGGCAGTGAAGGCTTTGTTGGTAGTGTGGTTTAAAAGCAGCACAAAAAAAGAGAGAAATGCTTAAAATTTTTGATGCATCATATCTTCTTGGATTTGGTGGGTTCTCCTTGCCTTTTGGTTACATAACAGTTTTCTTTAGACTGTGGACTTCCTTTGCTACAAGATCAAGACCAGATGGGCCACATATTGTGTGAGAAAGAAAGTCTGAGCTTTGCCATGCGTCATAGTGCTTACAAAGATTTATAATGGATGCAAGATTGTCATTGCTGAGCTCCTTCAACATGCTACCAACATTCTGGCAATATAAAGTTTTATCATCTTGAAGCAAACACAATTAGGCTTCTTTCTACATATTTTTTTTTTTATTTTTTTGGCCAGATTTACCAAGATGTGACTGATGCCATAATGCCTGTAAGGTAGCAAACTAACATTAAATTAGATACTTAGAGTATACAATTCACTCCACTTTTTCTACATGTTCTATTTTTAATTGTCCAGGATAATGAATTCCAGAGCCATTCAATTTAAAGAGATATACGTTTAAGTTCTCATTGATTTGCTATCTCAGGCAAATTATAAAAGAGCAAGATATCTTTTTACCACAGGTATTGTCATAACAGATAACATATAAGGTTATAGGCACTTTTTATCCACTGCTTCTCAACTTATTTGCGCGTCACTAGTTATTCATTGGACTAGAGTTCCCAAAGGTCACTGAACAGAACACATGCCTCTTGGGTGATGTTTTGAAAACCATTTTATTTTTAATAGATATGCAAGTTATCAGCATACATACTGCAGAATGAATGTGATTTGCATTTCCTGTACCTGTCTGATGCAGATAATTAGTTATTCATAATATAATACCACATAATATCAGTTAAAGACTGAACAATAATAACAAAAAAAGGTTACAGATTTTAATGGAGGATATTTCAGTTGTTTTCTGGATGCTGCTGAGTCTGTGTCTTCTGATTATTATTGCTTGAAATGTTCTGTCACATGTATCAGTGTTTTGTCTCAAAGGCAGGGTACTGTGTCTGCTGGTTTTTGTGTGAGATATAAAACACAAGTGATTGCCTTTAAATAGCTGTCATTTATGTTAGACTAAAAGCATTTTCAGAAGAAAGACATTCTCCATGTTGATTACTCATTTTCTTCCACAAAACTGCTTTTAGAAATTAGATGGAAAATTATCTCTCTGTATTTAATGGCAAAGCTGCAAAATGTATGAAGGTTGCTGCTGTTGAAAGATAAAAATGTAGTTTGCTCATATCAAACAGTTGGTAATAAACTTTCCATTTCAGTTATACAAATTGTTACAGAATACTGCATTCCCAAAACCATCAAATATTTTCTTCATGATATTTATCCACCTTTTGAAATAGTCAATATAATTTAAAGGATTTTACAACATAAAAGATGAGTTGGTTGAAGGTTTGAACCGCTTTTGAAGGTTGAACGGCTTTTGAACTCTTTCTTGGGGGTTTTTTGTTGTTTTTGTTTTGTTTTTAATAGAAGAATGAAAGGGAAGGTGGGAAAAGGACTGATTACTTCAGAGCATTTCCCAGTCCCTATAGAATTGGCAAGGACACCATTATTTTAATTGGAGGAGGTCACGTTCATCCATAGGTGACATGAATTTGTGTGTTGTATTCCTGAAGAGAGTTACTGGCTTAAGTATGACCCTTGTCCCAGTGTGAAAAGATGGCTGAATCCCTTGGGGTAGCATAGGACCACTGTGCACTTGTTGGCAGAATGCATTCCATATGGAGCTGGGGAGAAGGGTCTTTGTTGGCAGAATGCATCCCTTGTGGAGCTTGAGAGCAGGGCCTCAAAAACGCCAAAAGGAAACCTGCTAAGGAACTGGGGGGATGGACAGTGCAGAGCTGGCTGAGCATCACCAAGTTGCCTGAGACCCAGCTGGCGCACCAAGAAATGACTGCAAGGATACAGTGGGCTTGTGTAGAAAGCTTTTTAAATTTTTACTCTTTGACATAACATTGTTCAGTTGCTTCTATTTAAAATGTTGTGTCCTAGTTTACGGTTTAACAAAACATGAAGTTTTGAGCTTAAAAAGGCTTCAGTGAGAACTCTCAAAGATGGTGAATTTGAGGCAGATCCAGCTTAAAGCTGTGATCAGTGTTGTTCCATGAGTTAAAGGAGTTGTAAGTATGCCTCTGCCAGCCCCCTCCTTAGTGGCATGCTCATATCCTTTTATTCTTCAATGCCCAAATGCACATTTAGACAAAAATCCTTAAAATAAGCCATTACCTTGCTCTAGCTTGAATATCAAGCCACCATAAAAAGGAAACTCTACATAAAATGACTCAGTGCAGTGATGTTAGTCTTCCATTACTGCAGGACTTGCAAAATGTATCCAGTGCTATCAAGAGACCAATTTACACTTGTAAATCAGTGGTCTGTGTAAGTGTTAACTGAATAGACTCTGTGACAAAACCTAGCCTAACTTCTCTAAGCTGGAGAAAAGTTATATTTGGTTGACTCCTTGGTACAGCACTATTCTTGGAGACATATGCTGGAGGGAATTTTAATAGAAGTTGAAGAAATATCAACCAATATCAATAGTTACCTTGAAGAAGAGTAAAGAAAGGCAGTGGGTCACTTAATGATTTATCCTGGATTCATGCGGAGTTCAACGTCTGAGTTCAGATCTCAGTACTTTTTTGCTCATCTAGCCTTGCCTGTTCTTTAGAAGTTAGAGAAAAAGAGGGCAGTTATGATTAGTAAAGGTGTTATCACAGACTCTTTTGATGCTTCAGCATGTATTTTCATTCTGTATAAAAGTAAAATTATATTACTTTTCGTGGAATAGACTGTCTAGAAAAATTAAATACTATCAACTCGGGAACCAAAGACATCTTGTTCCCACTGCATTTGCATCATGAGACTGACTGACCTTGGTATCTCAACAGGTCAAGCTTTGACTGAGAATTTTCCAAAGGCTGAGACATGCGTGACATGTCTATATTTCTTTTTCTTTTATACTCCTGTGGATTGTCTGGCCTATGATAGCAATTCAGGTTACACTGCAGAATGTCCCTATTTTTAATGAACCACATTGTTTTACAAAGTTTTTAGGAACTTACTGTTTTGTTTCCTCCTCACTTTTTCACTAGGCTTACTAATGCTGAGAGAGACATAGGCATGGAGACTCACATAGCATAATTATTTCCTTAGAAAATCATGTTAAAGATATTTCAGAAGAGTAAATTCTCAATCATGATTTATCATCTAGGATTGTGCTGTGATAATTCTGATAAATTTTATGCTGTATCCAACAGATAAATTCGGTTCAATGGGGAGACTGAAAAACTACTTTCTTCTTTCCTTTGACTTGATATTTCAGTTACATCAAGTGCCATGAGAAGATTTCTTTTTTCTAGTTCAAGATTATTGTTCTATAAAAGGTTGGGTTTCCCCATTTCCACCAAATTTAAGAGTCTGTTCAAATCTCAACTAGAAAGTCTAAAACTGTAATAATAAGTAAACATAAAGGGTAAAATTTAAAAATCCTGAGGAAACAGTGAAAAAGCAATCCTTGTACATTTTGGTAGAGTGAGGAATTTATTTCAGGCCTGGGATTTTATTTATTTTGGTACCTTCTAAATACAAGAGATAATTACTACTGTACTATTAATTATGCTGTTTTCATCACTAATTTCCTTTGTGAAAATGTAGAAGCTTGCAAAAATACAAAGAGATGCATTCCACTGAACAATGAAGAGCAGTGGGAATTAAGGATTGTCTTCAATGACAAAAAGATTTTAATTTGACTCAGTGCCTTATTTTTTATATCTATCTATCTATCTGTCTATCTTGTTTTGACAGAGATCGTAGAACCATAGAATCACAGAATGGTTTGGGTTTTTCAAGGGACTTTTCAAGGTCATCTAGTCCAATACATCTGCAGCAAGCAGGGACATCTTCAACTAGATCAGGTTGCTCAGAGCCCCATCCAGCCTGACCTTGAATGTTTCCAGGGATGGGGCTTCTACCACCTCTCTGGGCAACTTGTGCTAGTGTTTCACCACCCTCACTGTAAAAAATTTCTTCCTTATATCTAGTCTGAATCTACCCTCTTTTAGTTTAAAACCATTATCCCTTGTCCTATCACTACAGACCCTGCTAAAAAGTCTGTCCCTGTCTTTCTTATGAGCCCCCTTTAAGTACTGGAAGACCACTATAAGGTCTTCCCAGAGCCTTCTCTTCTCCAGGCTGAACAACCCCAACTCTCTCAGCCTTTCTTCATAGGAGGCGTGCTCCAGCCCTCTGATCATTTTTGTGGCCTTCTCTGCACCTGCTCCAGCAGGTCCATGTCTTTCCTGTGCTGAGGACTCCAGAGCTGGACATAGCACTCCAGGTGGGGTCTCACCAGAGCGGAGTAGAGGGGCAGAATCACCTCCCTTGACCTGCTGCCCACGCTGCTTGTGATGCAGCCCAGGATACTGTTGGCTTTCTGGGCTGTGAGCGCACGTTGCCAGCTCATGTCCAGCTTTTCATACACCAAGATCATTGTTTCCTTGTTTGTCTGAGAAATAAGGTTTTCACTATTAGTCTATTGTACCTGCTTTTTGCCTTTTTTTAAGGTGTTGGATACCAGTTGTGCATGCTTTAGTATGCTTTGACCTCTCGGGAATTAGAATGTAGGACAATGCAGTGCCAGGAAAGTCCTCCTTTACGTGGTTCAGCAATAATAGAGTGGAAAGGTGTGGTCAAGAAATGGCCACTAGGAAAAGGTATTTTCAAAGTTTAAAAGCTTATACTGTAGGTGCAGCCCTTTTGAGAACCCTGAGTGCACATATCAATATCCAACCATCAATGGCCCCAGTGGAATGATCTGACATCTTCCAACAGGAGAAAATAAAGCTTTATGGTGAGTGTCCCTCAGGTACCTGCCAAGTTCCTCCAACCGCAGTGTTGTTCTCTGAGTGTTTATTTCTTCAGAACTGTAGATGATTTCTTCACTCTTGAGAGCTTTCTGACTGGTTGCCCTTATTGCATTTCTTCTCTGCTAGGCTCTGCCTGCTTCTTCCCAAGTGAGAATAAGTGGTAGTTATTCTTGCAACCTCAGACTGAAATAAATTGTAATTCAAAGGCAGAATTTTTCTTATTGACTGTTTTATATCAGGTTTATAGTAGAATAGTGATCTATGGGTGTTTATTGCAATAAAGTTCACCCACAGAAAATTTTTCCTGGAAGGTGCCAGCACATCTGCCTACAAGAAGAGGCAGAAGTATCTTATGTGTGGAGCTGAGTTATCAGCAAACAGAAAATATTAATCCCATCTTTTTTATTGTTGAGCAGACAATTTGAAAAATTGGGCTCTTGGGTATCCATATAGTCTTTGCAGTGTATTTCTCTGTGTGTACATGTAACGCAAAGTTCTGTAAAATGAAAAAAGAAATTAAGAAAGGTCCTTGAAAATACATGTGTAGTGCATGCAATCACTGTGCAGGAAATTCTCTTATGCTTTCTAATTCCAATCAAGTCTTAGTTTAGAGTGGACGCTGATAGGCAGTTGTGTCAGCAGCTGTTGTTTACCTTCAGAGAGTTTTGTAAGCATTGGAAAGGGCAGACTCTGGCCCCTGGATTCAGTGGCTTAAGCAAGGTCTGAATTCTCCTTTCCTCTCTTGTGCCTTACCAGATTTTGCTTTGACCTTAGGCTGTGCAGGAGTGAGGTGATGAAAGGAGCTGAAGGAGCCTGGTGTGCAGTCCTGTTAATGTGACACTGAAATACCAGGTCAACATTTTCCAAAGCAAGTGCAGAATTTGGTTGCTTTAGTTCAATGACCTAAATTACGATTCCTTGGAACAGCCTGATTTTTTTGTAACGTTACTCACCCAAAGCATGTGACTTTCTGTCACCTCAGAGCAGCCCTAATTTGGCACCCAAAATATAACTAATCACTGGAAAACTTTGTTCTTATTCTGTCAGAGAGTCATTATGTTGAAACTATTCCTGGTTGTAGAGCTGTGCATGTCTTGTGGGGGCCTGTTCCACCTGTTCATGGTAGAGGTACAAAACGTGCCAGTCTAGAGTATGCATGGAAAGGCAGAAGGGCCGGGAGAGGGAGGGCTGTACTTTTTGAGGGACAGAAACTTCTGCCTGGTATTGTTAGCTGTAATTCTCCATTCAGTATCTGGGACTGGAAACTCAATCAACCCACATATCTGTCTTAATAACTGTTAATATTATATCCCTCTTAGACATGTGAACAAAATATTTTTATTTATTCTTATTGCAGTTAACAATTGCATTGTTACAGGTTGGGAATGGGGTGAAGTAGAACTGGTGAGTTGCCCACAGTTTTCTCAAAAGCAGTGACAGGAGCATAAGGACTAGCCTGTTTAATGTTGTCCTCTCCAGATAGGGATGATCTGGGCTGCTTCAGAATAGGCACTTCCACAATAATTTGAGTCATCCAGGACAAATGCTAAAAATGCACATGGCTTTCCATTGAGCCTCTATTTATAAGGAAGATTTGCCCTCTATGTCGCCATTGCTACAGCTGTGCAGAGGGTGCATCCTTTCCCAGCTGCAGAGTGGCAGCACTACACATCCCAACAGTCACAACAGAAAAGCTGCAAAGCCAAGAAAGGAGAGATGAAAGAGAGAAAAAGGCTGTAAGTTACTAGGGGAAAAAAAAAACCAACAACAAAAGAAAACCAAACCAACTTCTACAGTTTATAGCTACACTGTGATTAGGAAAAGAAGCTGAAATAATACTATACATTTAGCTCCCCCTGGTTGGCAATCAAAGAAATTCCTATTTTCCTATTGTTATCTTAGAATCTTGCTTTTAAATCTAAGTGTCTGAAAAACATTGCATGGATGCTAGCTAAGTTAAATAAGAATAGTGTATTTCCTTGGATTTATCACTGTGGTGTCATTTAAACTCCTCTGTGGGCATCATCTTGGTAAAGGATATCCCCTTCCATGCATGTGTGCTAGATAAAAATAAAAGATATAGTTTGGATTTACACTTGATGAGTCAAGTTTTCCAAGGCAAAGAATATTGTTATTACTGTGAATTAGGCTTTTATTAATTTATATATATGTATATAAATTAATA
>NW_010301656.1:0-551 GCF_000700745.2 Antrostomus carolinensis
GGCCTGACCTCTGCCCAAATATTGGTGACAATATTCCACTCCCGAATTCCCTAGGGGTAACCCTACTTCCAGGGAGAACTAAAGTTTTGCCCTGGAACAAAAGTTCCAGCTCACTAGTTCCAGTCACAGTAGAGGTATTTTTTGCTTTTTTAATATATATTCTTCTTTCCTTTTTTTTCCTTTTTATTTTTTTCTTCTTTTTTTTCTTTTTTTCTTTTTTTTTTTTTTGGTTAATTTTTTTTTGCATATGACTATGGAAACTTACAAACAGAGGAAAAAAAGCCTATGGATATTATGTAATTTGTTTGCCTAATGGGAAAAAAATACTTGATAGTAAATAAGGTCTAGTAAAATAAATTTATTATTTCATAAAATTATAGAATTATTTTTGTTGGAAAAGACCTTTAAAATCATCAAGTCGGGTCTTTGGGAGTAGAATTAGGTTTCCGCCCTCAAAGTAGGGTTACCTCATAGGGACTTCAGGAATGGAATTAGGGTTCTGCCCCGGAAGTAAGGGTATCCCTAGGGACTTCGGGAGTGGAATTAGGGTT
>NW_010301657.1:0-1521 GCF_000700745.2 Antrostomus carolinensis
GCCCTAGGAGCAGTGGTCAAGGGCCTTGGGGAACAGGTGATTTTCTCCTCGATCATACCAGTTTGGGCTGCAGACAAGAAGAGGAATAGGTGTGCTCTCCAAGTGAACAACTGGCTGCACCACTGGTGCTGGCAACAGGGTTTTGGTTTCTATGATCATGAGACCCAGTTTGATGATCCACAGCTGCTTAGGAGTGATGGGATCCACCTCACCAACAGGGGTACACATGCCTTTGACATTAGACTGGCCAACCTCATAAGGAGAGCTTTAAACTAGGAAGGAAAGAGGTAGCGGGGAATTATGGAAACATTATCCAATTATTCAAACAATAAAACAAAATTCAAGGGGGTACAACTCCAGCAAGTGAATGCAGCCAAGCAGGTGCCTGCAGAACGTGTCCGTGGGGTAATCTCATTCACCCTTCCTGTAAAATTGGCGTGCTCTAATTTCTCTCTGAAGTGCCTGTACATGGGAAATAAACACAGAGTTAGAGATCTGTGCGCAGACACGGGACTTCGATCTTATTGCAATTACTGAAACATGGTGGGACAGTTTGCACAGCTGGAACGTAGCCATAAATGCCTATAAGCTTTTTAGGAGAGACAGACCAGGAAGGTGAGGTGGTGGAGTTGCCCTTTACGTAAGAGAACACCTGGTATGTATGGAGCTGCTCCTTGGGATGAATGATGAGAGAGCTGAGTGCTCATGGGTAAGGATGAAAGGTCAGACTAACATGGGTGACATAGTAGTGGATGTTTGCTATAGGCTACCTGGTCAGGAGGAAGATATGGACAAGACCTTTTACAGTCAGCTGAAAGTAGCCTCACAGTCACAGACCCTGGTGATTGTGGGTGACTTCAACTACCCTGACATTTGCTGGAGGAATAACACTGCAAGTCAAATGCAATCAAAGAGGTTCCTTGAAAGCACTGATGATAACTTTCTCTTGCATATGATTAAGAGTCAACAAGGAGAGGAGTGCTGCTGGACCTTGTCCTGTCAAATAATGAAGGAGCATATATACTGGGGACGTGAAGGTTGGGGGCATCCTTGGCTGTAGTGACCATGAGATTGTGGAGTTCAGGATCCTGCTAGGAGGAAATAGGGCAGTAAGTAAGACCTCAACCCTGAACTTCAGGCGAGCTAACTTTGGCCTCTTCAGGGACCTTCTTCGAAGAATCCTGTGGGATCAGACCCTTGAAAAAAGAGGGGTGCAAGAGAACTGGTTAATATTCAAACACCACTTCGTCCAGGCTCAAGAACAATGCATCCCTGTGTGCAAGAAGTTGAGCAAAGGAGGGAGAAGACCGGCGTGGATGAACAAGGAGCTCCTGGCAAAACTCAAACATAAGCAGGAGGTGTACAAGAAGTGGAAGCAAGGACAGACCACTTGGGAAGAGTATAAGGACGTCACCAGAGCATGCAGAAATGTGACAAGGAAGGCCAAGGCCCAGTTGGAACTAGATCTTGCAAGGGAGATCAGAGACAAGAAGAAGGGCTTCTTCAAATACACCAATAACA
>NW_010301658.1:0-41045 GCF_000700745.2 Antrostomus carolinensis
TCTATGATTCTATGATTCTATGATCTTGCTTTTGTAATACTGTCTCCTCTCCAATACCAGGCTTCAAAGTTAAGAAGTAATGTTTTACTCAGTGATCAGCAAGAACAGGGTTAATCATACCTTTGTAACAGACAGAAGTTCTTTGAAATTAACCATCCTATTTAGATGAAAATCCTGATTAACAAAGTGCCCCTGTGTGTTTTAGATAGGAATATATTCAATTTTTGAATACCTATCTTGTTCTAGTAAACGTTAGATTTGCTTCAAATAGTTTTAGCTTTTTGAGGCAGTGGAAGAGGTTACTGATTAGAAAGATAGTTTGGCATGAGATCAGATGTATTGTGATACCCAAGTGAAGATACACTGCATAGTGTAAGTAAATGACACTGACACAGAGTAAATAAGAGATCAAGTCAGTAGAAACTGAAACAGAGAGACAAATATAGAAATAAAGCAGAAAATAGAACTATAGAACTTTATTGCACCTTTCTATTGTAATAGCCTCACTAGAAATACATAAATTGATTCAGTATATAAACTCTTAAATCCCCTGCCCCAGATGAGAAAGAGCAATGCTGTAAAATTCGTGGTATTTGTGACTGGCCTTTATTGACAAAGAGTGAACAGTGATGACTTCTAATAGAGCTTCAGCTGCTAGTGTAACATCTCCATGAGAGGCTCATGCTAGAACTTCAGACTGCACAATAAATATGTCACAGAAGCTTAAGTGTCTCTTAATGTAAAGTGATTATTATATATCCTCATCTTATTGGTCTCCCAAATATTCACATTCAGGCTTTGAAGTGTCTGCTTTTATTCCAGCCCTGCCATCCTTTTTTGCTCTTCTGAAGTTGCAAAGAAGTTGTTCAGGAAATCAGCACCAGCGTCTCTGTGACTGATATGTAAATCAAAAACAAGTGGGAAAATTGTAACAGGCCTTTAGGGAGACAGAGGTGTTCTTTATGGCACTTGCTTGATGCTCAAGCTACTCTAAGAGGAGCTATTTCTAAGGCAATCAATTAGGAAGGAACGAATAACTGAGGTTATTAGCATTGGAGTAATTCACTTTAGGACTGTTATCTCAGCTCTCATCTGGGCTGGTAGTTACTGAAACTTGTTAGTGGCACAGCAAATCTCTCCTGGTCTCAGTCCATTTCTATTGAATTAGGACTCAGAGAACACTACTAGCATGAACTGACTCGTCAGAGAGGCCTCTTGTAAAGATTAAAGAGCTTGATGTCTCTAGATGCCAACTAAGTATCTCCTAAAGGTATCCTCAGGCATCCCTGAGCTCTCTTTGTAGGTGAGCATAAGCAAAAATTCAAATGTAAGAAGAATCTTACTTCTTATTTATGCTCACCTACAAACAGTTTTCCCAGATGCCAAGATTAATTTGCTCTGCTTTGCTAAGAAAGTAAGAGTGGCTTGAGTTTTGTTGGAGAAATAATGAAGTGAAAAATAAAAATCAACAACAATTACACTAATGAACACTTATATAAAATCCATTCATTAAAAATCAGGAAATGAAAGGGATTATAGCTCTGCAAGAATTTTAAACATGGGAAAGGTAATACAGTGGATAGCTAGATCTGTTACTAGCTCACAAATAATGCCCTACTTGAGAGCAAAATCAGAGAAACAAAATTTTATTCCCAAAATTTTACCTACAGCAGAACAAAATTGACTTGGGGCTGCATAAAGGAGATTTTACTGGTACTGTTAATCTTTTTTGCCCTAAAGAATTACTGAAAAATAGAGGTTGACACATTTCCCATCCAGCCACTCATCTTAGAAAATGCCACCTGCTCTGTACATATTGCCAGAAGTAAAGAGTGGAAGGTTATGGGAGAGTCCAGGACAGCGCTAAGCAGCAAAGAACAGGAGAATAAAACATTTTTATTTGAAACATTCAAAGAAATCAAGCTTTATCATTGCAGTCACAGATTGATATATAGCTATTTAAAATCAGGAAAATAGCTCATTAAAAGAATGAAAAATGTGGAGGCAAAGTGAAAATCGAAAATGCCTTCATTCACAGGTGTCTGTTTCATTTTTATCCCACTTTTCTTTTTTTCCTTCTTCAGTAGAAAGGATGAAAAGCAAAACCAAACCCAGAATGGGAAAAAAAAAAAAAAGATTTCTGAATCTGCCATGAGTTAAGAGCATGACTGAAATTCAAGTGAACAAAATTTTAAAAATTAATCTATTAAAATGGATTACTTGACTATCAACCACAAAATGTCTCTATCACGTACTCATTCAACTCAGTAGTAGCCAAGCACCATGCAGATAACTTACTAGTTTACTGCAACAACAGCAACAAAAATTGAAAGCACAAAATTGAAACTGAATATTTGTTTGCCCCTGTTTTCCACTTTTTGCAATACAGTTACCAATCACTGGAGCGCAACCTGACTTTCATGTGATCACAGATTCACTATTACTTCCTTGCCTTTTTGATCAGTAATTATAACAAATCCCTACAAACCTTCAAATCATCATTATTACATTAATGAAAAGTATCTGAAAGTAAAAATATGACAACAGTACCTTTGTGTTGAGATTACTTTTCTTACCAGCTTTGAAGTTTGTTCCTTTCTGAAGCCCTGTGTCCAATTATGTTAGGTCATTAAAAAGCAAATTATCTTGACATTTTATTTTAATAGCCTGACTTTTCTTTGGCCAAACATGAAACACTGAACTTCCAGGGTATGAACTTTCGCCACCAGTGTATGTTTTGGGAAAACTAGGATGAAGAGTGAAAGAGAGGGGAAAAAACTCTTGACTCAATACCAGAGAAATAGGCCCTTACTGAATGAATCACATGCTTTCTAAGATGGAAGCAGAAAAGAAAAATCTTGCCCTTTTCTTTATTCTGATATTTGTAAACATATAAATTATTCACAGCATAATCTTTTTTGTTCAAATAATAAGCTTAAAGATTCCCATCTTCAGGATACTCACGCTTTGTGAACCCAGCAGTACATTACCCTAAGCTATGTAAGAGAAGAAAAGGCATTTAGCTTAACAGAAGAACATATTGCACATGGGATTTTGGTAAAATCCTGGATATACTTGCTTGCCAGCTCCTTATAGCTCAGGAGTAATATTAATGTGTCTTCTCCTATGGGACTAAAGAAATAGTCCAGAAGAGAGAGACAAGAGTGATCCGATGAGTAAGAAAATGTGCTTCAAAGAGAGACTGAAGTTCTAAAGGAGAAAATGAAGATGGGTAATTGTCCAGGTGGCACCTCCAGCACATGAGCTTACATGAGTATTACGAGTTGCTAGAGACTGAGCGGTTGTATGTGCCCCAAGAGAAACAGCTGTGTGCGTCCCTCCTTCCTACTCATCTCATAGTGGCCACCATCAAAGACAAGATACTTGATTAGATGGATGTAGCCAAGGAAAAGAGGTAATCTTGTGTTCTCCTGGGAGACAGGGTAGAACTTGCCCTTGCACACTGTGCTTTTGTTTTTATAACCTTACAATCCACTGCTTAGGAAGTATTTCAGAAAAACTGATGTAGCAGAAAGACTGACAGAACTGAGAGGGGATTCTTCTCAGCTCTGTTGCCAGTAGGAGGGAATCAACAAGATTAAAGACCAAAGGCTTGTGGTTTGTGTTTATACACCTGAGATGTGGAGTCAAAGTACAGGCTGTTGCCCATAGTTTTATAAGACCTCTATTGCTAGAGGATTAGATTGTTCATTTTTCTGTCAGGATGTTTGAGCTAGCCTTTTGAAACATTCTCCATACTTTTTTTTTTTTTTTTTTTTTTGTGAGACATAACAAAGGGTCACATTTCGTAAAATCCATACTAATTTTACAAATAATCAAATACTGTCTGAATTAATTTTGATTAATGAATTGGAGAATATTTCTCTTTTTTTGGTCAATAATACACATGTATGAGGAAGGAGGATGTCTAGGAGTCTAGAATTTTGCAAAAACTCTAGAATTCCCCCTAAAGGATGGGTTTCCAACAAAGCGACCTGAAAGCTTGAAGCAATTTGCTCTGTACTTTTAGAATATATTTTTCAATTGAAATGTGGTAGTATATGCTAGGAAATGACCAAAGAAGACTATTTACCTGTGCATAGACCAACACAGAAAAATCTAGTGTACAAGAGGAAGTGCAAATTGTCAACGTTATAAAAATACAGGCAAGTATTTAGTACAAGTGCTGAGCCCCATACATCAGAACAAAGTCATTCTATGAAATCCTGCTCTTAGAGGCATGAGCAAGTGGAGTCAGGAAATCTTAACCCAATGCATTTCTTCAGCAAGGCAGTGCAGTGGCGCAAACCATGTTCTCAGAGAAGAGGCAGCAGTTCGGGTTTGTGATTTCAGTGTGCTGCTCTGTGGGAAATGCAAGAACTATGCAAAAAAGTATGAAACAAAGCAAAGGCCAGAGAATTATATCCCCTTAGCCAAGCTGCCAAAAATATTTATGGAACTAAAAATCTCAAGAGCATAAAGCAATTCATACTATGTTAATGTTTGTACTGGGAACTTTCCATTAGTAAATATATGAGAGGGAATAATCGTATCCATCCATCTGCTTAGGGGCTGTTCAGCCACGGAAGCTGCTACATGTCAATTGTTAATCCTCCTGGGGGTAGAAAACCTTTTTTTCTGGAGGGCTAGTTTTCTGTTTATTTGTCTTCCCCCCCACCCCGCCCTTTCTTTTTCTTACAGATTTCTTACAGATATTGACAGATTCATTATATTCTCAGTAATGTGTCCCTTTTTTATACAGCTCTACCAACAGTCACATTGTCTTTTCTAATAGGAAGATACATGAACCAAATCTTTTTCAACTTATTCAAGTCCTTTTGAGACTCTTACTTCAGTGCCTTTGTTGTGATAACAGCTGTTCCACCCATAGCCATTAAGACATTTGAACAGCCATGCTCTTTCTATTTCATTGATCAGATAGTGATGTTTCAGGTTTCTGGCACAGCAACAGACAGGACTGTAAGAAAACTATTTATAAAGTAAAAATAAGAAGTGTTTAATTTAGATACAAACAAACAAACAAACAAACAAACAAAAAAACCCCAACCAAACCAAAACAGTGACTGTGGCTGATGGTCCTGTTACTTACAAGCTAATCAAGCAAGTGGTGTGTAACATAGAAGAGAAATTAACGTCAGTGAAAGAGGGTCATTTTCTGATGCTAGACACATTGAGAAATTATTGATTTTAGCTCGAGTCAAGAAAGGTCACTTAGTTTTTTGTTGCTGCATGATGCTGCTTTTACAGGTTGATTTCTGCCAAGATCATCTTCATTACTAATGCCATTGTAATAGCATGGGAGAGTAACTACATAACATCAAAGAAAATCTTTGCAATAAACACAGGTACTAATTCAAATTACTGATCAGAACTGTCATAGAGTAAAAGCTACTTTAATCACGCCAATCACTGAACATGACTCATCATGAGCAACTAACTTTTGCAAATGAATGAATAAATAAACAGACAAAAAAAATAAGCTTCATACAGTACAGCTATAAAATCATTTGCTTAAATTATTTCAGAAAAATTAGGAAAACATCAATAATAAGATTACAAATTTTCATTTTAGTTTAGCTCTTAAGTCTTTTTCAAAAGGAAGATAAATAGCATTAGGTGTATAACCTGTATAAAATGTTTGCCTGTACTGTGTATCAGTGGTTCACTCTGTCTTATTACAATATTATTATCTACTAGTACCTAGAAAGCCAAGTAAATGAGAACCCCACCATGCTGGGCAATGCCATGCAAATGCCCATACAGCAGGAGACAGTCTGTGTCAGAGACACCACACTCTCAGTAGACTCTTCCATGCTACCAAGTCAGATCAATGACAGAACTGAGAGCAGGACCCAGGAGCACCCGCATGAGATTCCAGTGCTCATCCTTCCCAGCCCTGGGGAAACTCAGCTGTGACCAAGGCTGCTTTCCCACCACGTCCTTCAAGCCCTGGCCTGCAGAGGTGGGAGAGAGTTTGACATCGACATGGAGCTGCAGGGCATCGCTTTGCAGAGGTATGAGTGGTGCAGTTGCCTGGAGGCAGCTGGGTGGAGAAGATTAAAATAAACATCTTTCCAGATTCACACTGCAGCTCATTTCCAGGATGTTATCAAGGTCCTCTGGGTTGTCAGTATTAAAAGTACAAGGTAGAAGTTCATGTCAAGTGGTTTAATAGTTACAAACAAGGTCAAAATCCCTCATACATTTCTGGGAGTATTACCTGTTGCTTTGGTAGGTTTCGCCTGAAGCATTACCTGGACTGCTGTATGAGAGAAATATTTACAATCTTCTTATATTTTTTTCAAGCATTTTAGTTTCAAGGTTTTTAGCTTTCCTTTCATATCAAGACACTTCTTTCCATGTGCATCTTGTGGCTCTCTGTCTTCTAAGAGGACTGCAAGTGACTTGGACACCAAAAACATCTGGGGAAATGGAAAAGGACAGATTTTACCCTTGAATGGGGCAGGTTTAGATCCTACACACGGAGTTGTTTAGGAGAATACCAAGACCTGAATGCAACCTTAAATGAGAAATTCCTGTCTCTTTGAAGCCATAAGCTTGTAAAACTTCTATGCAGGCTGGACCTGTATCAGTATTTACACATTTGGGAAGCAGAATTGTAGATGGTTGACATCAGCAATTATCTTCTGCATCCATTTCCCTGCTGTTTTCTTTGCCATAAGTGTCTACCCTAGAACATAGATAGGGAATATGCTTGCTGAATCTTGAGCACACAGAAAAGCTTGTGGTATATTTAATGCCATTATAGTGTGCTTTTGTCCTTTACAGGTGGAAAAGGACAGATCCCAGATTTCTGCTGAAGCAAGGGAAAACTAGACATATGGCTTGGTTTATTACAAATTATAATTATTTCAAAGTTATTTGAATATTAACAAATTCTTTGTTTTAAGGAAACGACAAATTTACAGTACCAGAAAATTCCCACAAATGTAATGTGTTATGTATTAGTAGGTGTGATATATAACATCACATATATCATATTTGCAATGGTATGAAAATTCTCATAAAAGCTTATGCAACTGCAGCTTTGCATTTCTTTCAGGCTCAAAAACCACAGAACCTCTGAAAAAAATCCAGGTAAAAACACTAGGCTTCACCTGCTTTCATGTCAAAAGCAAAGAAATAAAATGCAAATACATGGCAATTTCAAAGTACAATTGCCAATCAGTCCCCTGCTCATCAGTTTCCATTGAAAAATTGGCCCAGAGTTGAGAATCTTTTCAGATATGATGATCTACATGTCTACATTTACACTGCTTTGGTAGCTCTATAGCTTGGATCTGAGAGCTCCTTCCATCAGAGGTACCAACGCCTTCTAACCCTGCTCCCTCTGCTCTCTCTGAAGGCAGGGAAAGTGATTTGGGTTTTTGCTCTGCATTTCTGTGAGCACAAGCTGTAAAACAGGGATCCAAATCCTGATTCTGACTTCCCAAATTTAGAAGTTTTGGATCTATGAGTGCATTTGTCCTTTCAAATGCTCTGACACATCATCTAAGCTTTTTCTTAAATGTAAATGCCCAGGAACACATCACGTACTGACTGCTCATGCTGAAAGCAGCTCACTGCTTTGTACTGCGCAGTTTCTGCAGCCTCTCAGCTCTAATGAGGAAAACCAAGATAATAATGATACTTTTATACCTGTTCAAATGCCTTTATACTCCTTACAATTATGTGTTTATTAAAAGGTCACTTTAGTTGACACCTGGTACAATTTATTACTTACCACTTCACAATTAAGTTGCAGTTCTTAGTTTGAAGGATTTACTAAGAAGAAAACAGGGGAAGTTTTATGCAGTCTGGAGCTGGGAGATAATATGTGTCTTAAAAATTGTATATTTGCAATTTTTTCACACTGAAAAGCTTTCTTCAGTCTTTATCATTCTTCAAGACCTTGTCCTGTCTACCTGAAGGAGAGCTGCAGGATGATGCCTTCATGAAATAACATTTTAGTCCAAAGTAACTTGATTTTCTGTCTCTCTCATGCTGTATCTATCTGACAGCTATTCAAAGAGGTATTTGATAGCACCCTTTTGATGCTGCATGCCTCATCTCACCCACCTTTGACCCATTGACATGTTTCAGTTAAATTTCTACAAATTAAATAAGTAGAACTCTCTCCTACCCTGCTAGGAGTGGGCCTTTTATTTGCCATTGCAAAGTCACAATAATTTTGCAGAGACAAACGAATAATAAAAAAAAACATTGTGAAATCTGAACATTGCATAACATGTTCTGTCTCCAGATGGTGAAACTAAGTTGTCTGTCAACATTTTCCAGCATTTCTGGGGGAAGGGATGTGATGAAGAAAAGCAAGAGCTGTGGGTATGAACTGGAATTTAAATCCCTGCTTACCATTAACTTCACTGGGGGAATCTTCTCATTGTTCATTGCCAGGGCCATCATTTATGACTTACCATACAAGATAGGTTATAAAACTGTGAAGTGTTAATCTCTAGCCAGAATTAGCTTTTTCACAAGTTATCTCTTGCTACTGTGGCACTTGGAGGATCCTATCTTGTGCTGCAGAACAGATCAAAGTGCTTCACCATGCAGCAAGGTAAAGCAGGTCAGAAACTGTCTCTAGAGGATGCAGACACATCCAAGTTTCTACTTCTGAGAATTTAAGGTGTATAGTAAAAATCTGACTCAGTCACCAATCAGGGAAATTTTTTTATTATTTTTTTTTCTTTTTTTCTTTTTTCTTTTTTTTTGCCTTATTTTGTGGCTCTTTAAAGTCTATTAAATAAATTTTGAGCTCATATTTTGAGCCCAGAAAAGCTGCCAATACTCTACACAGTTCTGAACAACATATAGGTTAAATTAAAGGACTTTGTTTTCATGTGATGAAATGTCACTTTAGATAATAACATAATTTTTTTCTTCCACTGCTTTCTAATATTGATGTCTTTAGATCAACTCAGTGTAGCTGTGGATAGGTATTAATGACAGCAGATTTATTATTATCATCCAACATATAGGTGCAAAAGAAGCATGCAAGAACCAGAAGAAAAATATCCCATCTCTGTGACCCCTACCTGAAATAATGTTTCTTCACTTATCAGTCATAGTACACTCTCCTCGATGCACCTGAACTGCTGATGCTAAGTAAGATATTCCAACAAATCATTTCAGTTAGTCATTTCTCCAAAGTAATCATCATGTTGTCAGGAGCTGGATCAGTCTGATTATTTACTGTGATAGGTCAGCATTCTTGCATGGTGTAAGGAAAGTGAGAGAAAATGCTGGCACTGAGTTATCACTTTGATTCCTGTGGAAGTGAGGTTCCTGCTTCTGCAGCTTGTCCGCTGGAGGAGTGAACAGCAACCTCAGAGCAGGAATAGCCCCAAACCTGCTTCTGCCTTTCAGTAAAAAAACACATTCAGCAAAAATTTGTACCTGTGGATCATGTATTGTGATCATTGAGGTATCATTTTGTGTTTATAGTTAAGTAGAGATCCCACCCCAAGCAAAGTAATGGTGCAGCAAGAAGGGAAAAATAATTTTTTATATATATATATATATTAGTAGCTTCTCTGGAAATTGTGGAGACAGAAGTGTGCTTACCCTCGTAGTGTTGCATTTAAATCAGCCTTTGTCATGAGTGACAGGTCTACAGTCCTGTTTCTGCTTCTGTGACTGCACTTCATTTTATCTGTGGAAAACTCTAGGCTTATACATCAGGAGGTACCTGACCTGACTCTCAATCCCCTGTAGATTACTATTGTGCATTAAAGCCAGTGGCTGAGACTCCACCTAAATTCTCAGACTTGGTAAGTTTTAACAGAATTTCTGTTCCCCATCATGGGGCAGCAATGTCATCTAAACAGAAGTAATGAAAAACAAACTCTCTAATTTAAGAGGAACAGTCTTGGGAGCCTTGCTTAGCTGCAGCTTTCATGTTTCTAATACTTGCGTATGCATAAAGCAGTGAGACGAATAAAAGATCAGGGACTGAGTCAATACAGTTTTACCAGGCTTGTCAAAAGCTCCTTATCCAAACTTCTTTCTTCTAAAAGCAAACTCCCAGACCACAGTGCTTCTTCCCCTCTCTGCAGCTGCCTTCAGCATGACATGCTCTCTGACACTGTGGCTTTTCTCTGCCAGCACCATTGCAAGGAGGGTCACAGGCCAGGGGCCTCGATATGCATGTCAATGGTGAGTCACATTTTTACAGTAACTAGAGATACTTGGGCTCTCACCACCACCTCTGATTTTGATGCAGGGTGTGCTTCATGAGATGTTCCAGCAGAGAAAGTTCTCAGCAGAGAAAGTTCCCAGCAGAGAGCAACCAGATAGCGTTGAGATCCAACAATGGCACCGACAACATCCCAGCACTGACACTTCGGTAGGAGCCCAGCAGACCACGCTGGGCTGAGTTGGCCTGCCCCATTCCAGATGGGGATTATATTTCATCTAATAGCAGGTGTTCATGCATACTATGAGAAAATGTTCAGGAAAAGCTGTTTTTCAGTGCAGTTTTGTCGTCTTTGAGCAGGAAATTACAGGTTTTGAAAATATTTCCCCTTAGAGCACAAGGAAAAAGTTCAAATATTGCTGTTTGAGGGGAATAGCATGGGAGCAAGTGCACAGCGCCAACACACTCTCACAGCAGACACTGCTCACAGCAGATACCCTTTCCCATTCTCCATTGGGACTGTCATGTTCACCACATGTGAAGAACATCTGAAAGGAAGATGGTCTGCAGGTATGAGGCAGACCTGCAGCACCCCACTTCTCTCCAACTGTGGCTCTTCTAAAGATCTTCCAATAGTGGAGGTTAAGACTATGCTGAAGAGCCCTCGAGATCAGTGTACTGTAAAAATGATACTGATTTTCCTTTGAAGGTAGAGCTCAGACTGTATTTACAGATAGCTTCCAGTGAATTACTCTTTATTATTTGTCTTGAAAAGTTTGAACTGCTCTGTGTCACTGAAAGCTGACCTCTCCCCTTTCTCCTGTTTCTCTGCCATGCTTCCTCAACTGATGCCAAAGCACTAAGCCTAACATATAATCTTCAAGTAACACTGTGGAGCAAGAAGAGGTCACAGCCTCATTGGATGGGGCAACTGCTAGGGAAATTAAGGGAACAAAAGCTGTAAAATTAAATGTACCTCTGACTTGGAAGGAAGCAATTTAGGAGAGAGGGAAAGTCAGGAAGGGAAACATTACTTAAATGTAATTAAGCAGAAAAATAAAACAGGATAGAATATCCTGTTTAATTATCTAGATTGTAAGAAACCCAAAAGATGCTAGCAATAGAAATAAATACCTTAATGACTATAATAAGAAGTGTATTTGCTTGAAATATAGGGGGAAAATAATACCTATTTAATACTGAGTTAAAGGACATCAGTGCAACTCTAACATCTTTTAAAACATACTAATGATAACAACAACAAGAGAGAAACCTAAATGAGGTCTTTCACAGACCAATGCACTGAACTGCAGGAATTAATATTTATGGAGAGTCTAAAGGCTTGATCCTTATTTACTGGTGTTTATTCTCAGATTTCATAGCAGTATAGCCTTCTTACAGCCCAGTTTCTTAGCTGCAGTTCATTTTGGATGACTATACTCTGCATACCTAAACACATTCTGTTCTTTTGCCTTTCTATGGGTACTTTCTCTCATGGATGAGCCTGAGGCTAGATCTGCACCAGAGTCCTTCCTCGGTTCACCTTCTCAGACTCACTGGGCATCTCTGTAGGCATCTCTGACATTCAATTAACTGATTAACAATCAGTTAATACACATTCTAGTCATAGTTTATTCATTATGAGATTTTGAGGGATATGTGTTTAAGATGAGTAGTATGTGCGTGGTCTAAGGGCTGAGCTTTCTTAGGAAAACACTGGTGCTATAGTTTTTACTGTCATTAGAAAAGAGCTGTCTCTTTTCAACACAATATGGTGCAGAAAACCACAGAGGAATGACCTTGATCTTCATTATATGTGACATTTCTGTACATCTGGGACTGTTATAATATAAAAATATGGCTATAGATGCTGTTAACAAGTAGTGCTTTTGTTGTGACAAGTTAAAGGAGTTCCGGAAGAAATGAACTGACTGCATATGCTACCACTGATGGTCTACCACATAGTGTTGACCCTTCAGAAACCACAGGCTCTTTCAAATGTACATGGAAATGTCAGCAATTTGATCTTGAAGTTACTGTATTCCTACTGGGAAAACTAAGTAGAGCTTCCCTTTCCAATTCTAATGCTTCATCTGAGGCTGGAGATAGGAAAAACAGCAACTGGTTGCATGTTCATATGCACTGTACAAAAGATTAATGTTTAGCCTTTTGATTGACCTTGTGGCACCCTTGCCATACTGGACTCATTTTACCAATTTAGCAATATTATTGGGAATTTATTTAGTGCTTATAACACTATAACAGAGCTCTGAGGAACTTTGCAGCAGTAAAAATGGGTAAAACATTAATTCAGAACAGATCTGTTATGGAGAATAGATGTGGACCCTGCAATTATTTCTTATCTTTAATGTCTTCGAGATGGCATGAAATTGTCTACTCTTTATCATCTCTCTGTGCAATCACACCAACTCAATAACCAAGCCAAGGATTTTTTAGGGGAAGTAGAAAGTAGACAATTAATGCTTAAACCATCATTTACAAGATGAGGAAATACAATAAAAACTTCCGCTCCAGTTTCTGTGTTGCAAGAATAGAATTACCTTGAGATACAAAGGTAGTTTTCAGGAGAACAGAAATATTTGTCCAGCGCCCTGATGAAAGCCTTTTCTCTTTAAGTCCTCTCTTTCAGGATCTGAACTGGTCATCCAGCTTGCTGCATGCTCCAGCAAATCTGCCTGTATCTGTCCCAGAGCAACTACTTTACAGTAGTGGAAGACATACTATATGTAGCCTATGAAAAATATTTGGTAACCTTTTAAATGTGAGATTTAGTATTAAGTAATCATGAAGATATCGTGAAGAATTGCAAGTCTTGTGAAGAACTGCATATTTTTCATGGTTCAGAAAAACTGTGTCCATGGCATTCACATGCCGGTTTTACTGATTGCTTTTGTACTGCCCAGAGGTGCTGCATCACAATTAGAAATAATCAGATCTCAACCCAGTTGCTGAATCATAGAGGTAGGTGAAACACTTTTTTTCTTTAAAGAAACATAGGGATGGACAACTGAAACCCATGGAAAGGTGTAAGATATGATCACGTGCTCCAACAAACCTAAACAATTTGTATGGCATTTTTCTTTCAGAAATATGAAAAAATACCAAGAAAAATATTGTTTCGTGTTGACCCAAAATACATTGTTTAACTTAAAAGGAAACTATTTATTTCATTCTGTTCAGATGGTTTTACTTTTTCTGTGTATTTTTCTGTTTTTTCTTTAATATATATTCATTTCAAGTTAACACATGAATTTCCAAAGTGAAAAAAAATGTTTCAATAAAATTGAAACAGAAAGTTTCAAGACATTTTTTTTTTTTAAATTCCTTCTCTGTGGCCAGAACTGTTTGTTAAATTTCCTCTAAGTTCTCAAAAGCATTGGTCACCTGAAATTCCTTTTTCCTTTAAATTTCCTAATCAGTTAAAAGTATTGTCCAAGTCTTTCATACCGTTCATTTTTAGTGGATTTATTTTCACTTGGAATGAGCACTCCAGCAGGTAAAACAATTTGGTAAATATCCTTTATAATGTATGAGATATCATAGCAATTTCTTTGCTGGCATGTGGTTGTCATATTTCAATCAACTGTGGTTCTACAACCCCTTATCACATGAGAAACAAGAAATATGTTTGCAGAAGCATCCTCAAAGTAGGCAGTGCACAGTTTAAACAAGGGATTCAGAAGAGGTACTGAAATTTGTGTGAAGACAGAACGGGGTGCTTAAACGTGAGTACAACTTAGCGCACCCCAACCATCACCATGGCTGTTCTGACAATGTATGCTTTGCTAGAACCAACACTGAAGTTATTTGCTGTTTGGATCCCTCTGAAATAGACCAGAATTTCTCTCTTGACTTTACGAGACTCAAGTTTTTACCTCTTATATATGATGAAGTCATGGTGTCATATAGCACAGCAGGGATTTCACCTGCCATGAGTTCACTTACAATTCCAGGGATCTCACCTAAAATGGAAAAATGGGGTCATCTGACAGAAAATTATGATATTGCATGAGGAACAGTGACAAAACACTCCACTCAGTAAATCCAGGTAGAAAGAATACTAATGGCTCAGAAACATGAAAGGTCAAAAATCTTTATTCAAATATAAGCTGTAATTCCAATACTTACTCTTGGTTTTTTGTATTTGTTTAGCAAGTATGTTTTTCTCTTGGCTTTGGTAAGCATAATGCTGTATTAGTGTTCCTACAGTGACATATGCATGTGCATATAGTTGAAGTAATCTCACCAAATAAATGCTCAAAACAGCTTTGCGATACAACTTCATGACTTATTCATGAGGCATAGTGTTTGCAAGTCAGACCACAAATAACACACACCAAAGGAACTTTCTTCTGAATCACTTCTAGTGGTGCCTAATAACTTATACACAAAGCTGCATATAAAATATGTTTTATATTATAATTTATTTTGTAACAAACTATTTCTATGTGAGTCAGATAATGAGCAATAGCAAAATACTTATCCAAAGCATCACATTCTGCTACTTTGTGCTCCTGGAGATACATTAACAATAGTTTTCCTCTAGGGATCTGTTTCTTTCTTCAGAATCAGACTAACTGTGATATTTTTATGGGGAAGATATTCTTCAAGTTTCCATCCTTCCAAGTTTCCATCCAAATTGTTTCCAGAATAGAGTTACACAGTGCTTGGGCTGATTTTATGTATAAAACATATATTTTTTACATGGGTCAAATACAGGATTGTAAATGTAGTAACAAAAAAAGACAAATGTTTGTTGTCAACTGCTTCTCTGTAAATCAACGCATTTCTATTATGGTGACAACTGAGAATTTCTTGTTAAAATAACTTTTCAGTAAGTAATCTTTCTTTAAGCATATGCCCATACCTACAGACTTTCAAAGCCAGGTAGCACTACTGTTTCATCTGCATAAAAAAAACGAACCTCATAAGGAAAGAAAAGACTAGCTAAGGATTGTTCTTAAAAGAACCGATAATTACACATGCATTTTTTAAAACTCCTCCTCCCTATAAGTGACTTCTTAGCTTCCAGTTCAACGCTGCAAAAAATAGTGTTGATAACCTTCATTCTTTGGAAATAGCAGCAAAATAAAGGTAAATAATTTTGCTTTTATGCAATATATTTTTTCTATATTTTATCCAAATTAATTCTGAAATAGTTATTTCATGTGCAAATTGATTCAGAATGTACTTCCCCATGTATGCTTACATGTATACATGACAATATTCAGTTACGCTATTGCTGGAAGTTGTTTTTCCCTTCCTATATCTATTTCATCAGTAATCACTATTACCACCTGTTATTATACCATGTTGTAAACATACAAAATATTTTCTAAGTAAGGCATTCCTCCTTGGAGAGGGAAGGTCTAAACTCAAAGAGGAGAGGGAAGGTCTAAATTCAAAGAGACATTAACATTGTATCATGTGACTTCCATGCCCCCCTTCCCCTGGAACAGACCTGCATAAGGTGCTCCACCTCCCTGCACGATGTTGGAAGAGACTGGGGCTCCTAAGAACTGGAATCATGGAAGCCACGGAAGTTCAGGTGGGCCTCAGGAGTAAGCAGGTACAGCAATATAAGGAGAGAGAAACATCTGGTGAGGATTCTTGACCATAAGTTGTGGCATGAGAGGACATGTCAAGTGCTTTAATTAAGGAAATTAGAGACACTGATTAAGACACTCTTTTTGGAGATGAAAGGCCTCCTTTCAGCCCTCACTTTGCTTAAGGGAGCCTCAAGACTAGCTAGAGGTCCACCAGGTGTCAGCAGACCTACACCTACACTTTTGGGGCACTGAAAGCAAATGCTCTCTCAGTTGTTTTTGTTGGAGTTGTTTATTTTGTGTAAATAATCGGAGATTCATTTAGTCAGAGGCTTGAACATGACTCTCTGGTCTACAGCCTCAATCTCTTCCTTGCAGACTCCTTTTTTTTTTTTTTCTTTAAATATGACTCAATGCATATTCAATCACTAATAGTGGAAAGTTAACCATCTCCTGCAGAAAAGATTGTGATTGCCTCCTGCACAACAGTCCCCGGTGATTGCAGAATTTTGCTCATTTCTGAGAAACCAGCATCCAACTTCTTATTTTCTACCAGACAAAATGGAGCTGTAAAAACAAGATTTTTCACCTTCTGAGTCTTCTAGCCACTGATGGTTAGCAAAAACACAGTACCTGCATGAATAAAACCTTGCCACTGATGTCTTGTGTAAATCATGGCATCATCTGAGAACATCTAGCTAATCTGATCACTAGAAGTGTGATAGGTCTAAGCTGCTTGGCCTAAGTCACTCAAATATGCATGTCTGATCTGTCTGGTTTTCAAAACATAAACCTGGTGACTGATACTGAGGAGAAACTATCAGTTTGTGAAGACAGTTAGTATGGAATTATATCCCCAGCCCTTGTCACCCAAGAAATGTCATGATCAGGAGACAGGATGGAATAAAGGATAACAATGAAAATGTTGGTTCAAAATCTATGGGAAAGGATTTTAGTACTTGTGCATAGTACAGTAGAAACAGCTATGAATCATCATAAACATAAGACATAGAATTATTTACATCTTATTTGTTATTAAATTCTAACATCTTTTAGGGCAATGAAAGGAAAAAAGTCTCAGTCTGAATGATTTTAATATAATTCATCAGTGGGTTATCATTTTTCAACATTGTCAAGTATTTTCAATGTTTATAAATGATATTTACTTTCTGCTGCTCTTATTTTCCTTTGCCGTGGTTGTTCTTGTTACTTCTATAGCTGAAAGGTCAGCGCAATTTATTATTACAATTATTTATACTTCCAACAAACTAAAACCATGCCATATTTAACATCTGTTCCCTTAGCCTTACACTCTAGGTGACTTGGGGTACGGAAGTCATTCATTTTGAAGTACTATCAGGTGATAAAGTAGTCCTAGAAGGGAATATTTATTCACATTTAGCAAGAGAGAAGGGAGGAGGTCTGTGCAGCATCATATGAATTTATTTAGATTGAGGGAACTCACTTCAACTTTGCCTTTGTGAAAGACGATTTCCTCTGTCAATGCTGGAACTGCTTTAGGGCTACAGATCAACACTGGATAAGTATTACCTTCCATGAGAGGTTCCAACAGTAACAACTCAGCAGGATGAATCCAATTATACACAGAAATACAGTGCATTTGTTACAGAACATAAAAAGACAGTTTCTTGACTGGCATTTCAGTATTTGCTGAGTTCATGATTAAATGTAGATGAAGTTCTTCTTTTGGTAAAGTCCAAGATTTGTTGCCAGAAAAGTTAACTCAGCAGTTGCTTATTCCAGTTGATTGGCTGATTTTCTGCTCAAATCCAGATGCCTCTTTTAACAGAAGTTTAATTAAGCCAGCATGACAGAAGCAAAAGGCAAACAGTCATTTTTTGGCAATTAAATCAACAGGAGAAAATATTCAGAATATAAATATTCCAAATGTAAATATTGTGAATGACATTTTTGAATAACAGGCAATGGATTTTGGTATCAACACTGGGCTATCTTTAGAAAAAGAGAGCAGGTCGGAGTGGCACAGAGCTGCCCTAGCAACACAACACATTGCTGATTCCTGTCAGCAGCTGAACACCTTTCATGCATAAAATGGGATGGCTAGTCAGGGAAATGGAGAGTAAACAGGAAAATGATTGAAAGGAACACAAAATACAAGATTTTTTCCTGATTCTACTGTCATTAAATGAGTAATAAGAAGTGTATATAGCAAAAATTAGTAGCCTAAAGCAAGAAAATTATCAAGAACAAGTACCTAGTTTCTTCCTACACTTTTTCTTCCTTGGTAAAGCATTACAACCCCAATCCCTGCAGCACTGCCTTCATGGATATTAATTGAAAATATTTAAGGAAACAATATATCATATTTCATGGTATAAAACACTTCTGTGAGAGAATACCATGCATTCAAAATAAATGACTGATCCTCTGTACTGGAGAGGCTAATTTTTTGTGGTTTTGCAAAAAATCTGCTTTTCTCCTTAAAACTGTGCAAATAACTATGATTTTGGTCAATCTGCAACTGCTTCAAATATCAAATAGGAACTACAGCAACTTTTAAGGACTTGTATTTCACATCCAAACTAGACAGATGGAACTACAGTCATTACTCCCAGATATAATATTTTCCAGCAATCAGAAACATCTCTTAGGTTCTTTGTAATACTTAAGTAGTGGGAGATAGAAAAATCTATTAAAATCGGTCAGCAGAATTCAGACTTTTCAAAAACAATTTGCAAGCATGGGTGAAAAATGATAAAAAAACTAAAACTCCTGAAGGAAGTTATCCATTGAAGACTATGCAAGAAAAGTCACAAAAATTGGTATGAATCAGCCCATTCTCCCTCTTACCCCAGAGCTGAAATACATTTTCTTTAAACTTTTCCTTCCTCCAGAGTGTATGAAATAAGATCAGGTAAAGGTCAATATCCTGAGAGTCTCAATGGTGGAAAAATGCTTTTGCAACTCTGGGATTTACATTGCACAAGACCTGGCCAAAACATTGCTTCATTCACTGGGAGTAGATTATGATTTTAAGAGTACTTCTGTATTGTACTCAAAAGATGAAATTACACTGGATGTAGACAAGTTTTATTCAAGTATTTTAGTTAATACAGCCAGGGCATCACGGTTTTCAGCATGTTTTGCACAAAGTCTCTTGGAACTGCAGATATTTGCTTGTGTATAATAGCAGCTACATTTAATTTCACAAACCAAGTTTAGCATTTCTCATTTATCCCGTAGTTACAGTGGGAAAATCTCCACTTGAAGCCCACAGCAAATCTACTTGCTGACATGAAATAGTATCATTATTGCAGGAAGCTCCAGAAATCCAAGTTGAACTCTAATCCTTGCTGCTTTTTCTCCAATGCATCGCAAGTATTTACTTAACAGGTTACTTGGGTCTTGCCTGGCTACAGCAGCTCTCTGATACTTGTGATGCTGGGGAGCAGAAGGAGGAATATAGATGCAAATACTAAAGTTGTGTGAAGTTAACCATGGTAATGGACAGGGCAAGGGGAAAGACAGCAATCTCTAGCCCTAATCACAGTGAAAATACAGAGTGTGTGATGACTTGGAGGAGGTACAGAAATCCTGCTTATGCATTTGTAGATCACTGGTGGAGATGGTCAGGACTTGGCTCAATACATGAGCTACCTTTAAAAGGTTCTGCTTTAGCTCAGAATTCAGACCCTGCTAGCTTTAAGGGATAAATATAACTTTAATTTGAAAGACTCCTCTTTTAACTTGTAACCTGGCTCTTTCCTGTATACTAAGTCAAAGATCTCTTTTTAAAACAGGAAATACATGATGGATGGTGGCTCCATGAGCAATTACATTATTATTGAATAATTTTA
Source organism: Antrostomus carolinensis (assembly GCF_000700745.2). Classification (NCBI taxonomy): domain Eukaryota; kingdom Metazoa; phylum Chordata; class Aves; order Caprimulgiformes; family Caprimulgidae; genus Antrostomus; species Antrostomus carolinensis. Next base: position 19,584 of record NW_010301658.1, read on the forward strand.
TTACAGGCCAAACCCAGGAACATTAGCCCTTGCAACAAGTAAGGATTGGTCACATCTAATTCACCATCTCAAAAACAACCAAGGAAATTAAGTTAGCAATTAAAAATTAATGCAGTCTACAGATAAAATTAAAAGGGAAAATTAATGAGTGGGGATTGGATCCTCAGGTGATTTCTTTCAATAGCATCTCCCTGCAGTAAGTAGGACTTCACTAATGGTCCTCACCTGAGAATAAAGGCTTCCAAACACACTGTTTTTCAGCCATATTATGTAGATTAGTTATCATTTATTCCTGTTACACACCCCTGATTTTAATAACCCCAGTTAGTTTGGAAGGTACCACAATCGCTGACAGAGGATAATGCTTGTGAAACAGCAGACAAAGTTACTATCTTTGCTGTAGCCATTGATTTGCTGGCTGGCCACAGGCACAGTAACCTTATCTTCCGCTGTCTGGATTTTATCAGTTGTCTCATGAGGATAATAAAATAGTTGGGAGCAACAAATAAAGTGTTATTGTATGCATTATACAGCCCATTATAAGCAGCAAGTCTATCAAAAACTGCAGGCTGTTTAAACGCAAGAGGAGTTTTGTTCTTTCACTGGCTCCTGTGGAGGAAGACGGAATCTCAGCAGTGGCTTTCTCTGGACTTGGATGTTTTCCCAAGCCTGCTCCAGCAGACCTCCAGAACCACTGCTTCAGCCACCTGGTCTAGCCCTGGGCTCTGGATGTAGGCACAGCCGTGCTTACATCCTCAGTTGTCTGCTGCATGCATGGAGGGGTTCCTCTCACAGCTGATACCACAGGGATTTCCAGAGCAAAAGGCACAAACTTTTAGCTCTATTTGCTTTCACAAGGTGCAGGTATATTGCTGCTGGGTACAGACTTTGTACCACAGGTTTTTCCACCACCTCCAACTCAGAGTAAAAGAGCATAACTATTTTTGCAGTCAAATATAATGTGGATATACCTGAGTCAGAGTCACCTCAAACTTCCAGACAGTGTGGTTCAGTGCAGTACTACATGTATTTATCTGCTGAAATTCAGGAGAAGTTTCATATTAGGTCTAAGTTACTGTACCTGCAGCCTCACTATCTCTGCCCTCAACCTGAGCTTAAGTTTGGCTTGTAGATAGCCAGTTTCAAGCACACATGGGTCAAACATACTCATAGCTTGAGACCTCCAGCAGTTCAGTTCCACACACTTTTATGCAACCAACATCAGACAGCAACTGAACTAGGGGTATCTGTAGCTGAAGGCACAGGGAACATTGCCAACTCCTGTGAAACTGTCCAGAGGGAGAGGATGTCAGCTGGAGTTGTTGATGTGATGAGGGGAGATATGCAAATGTACTCAGAGATTTTAGGTCCACATGGAAGAAGACTCTCATGGCTGCCTGGCTGATTGTATCTCCAGGGTTGCAGGCTCTCAGTTGCAGCTGCTCTGGAAAGCATCTCTCCAGCAACCTAATTAGCCTTACCCTGATGGATGATAAGGGGAAAAAGCAGACAACTTTTACTTTGCTTTTTTCCAGGGCAGAAAGCTGTGGGATTCTTCCCCTTCCTTCTGCCCCTTGTCTGTGAAAAGAAAATTTAAAACCTGGGAGGTGAGGCTGGTTTCATGTGCTGACCTGACTAAGGCAGCTTTTAGCAAGTAGTAGGCACGTGTAGCAGCTGTGTTGGGACTGATGTATGGGCCAGGAATCACAACTGTGTTAATTGCAGGCAGAAGGGAGTGCTGCTGCTTCAACATAGAACCAAAACCCCTTTTCTCAATAAATTTAGCATCCTCCATTTTTCATGGTGTGTTTGTGCAAGAGGAAAATTTAAAAACTATAAGGCAGACTGAGAAACACTGCTGGTCTTAAGGACTGGCTTCATGATGTTGCAAGGGAGTGCCTGTGTGCTGCCTCTTCTCATTCTTGAGGCTCATGACTCTGCTGGAGATGTGCTGCCTTGGTGTAGAGTGTCAAGCCCAAGTAGCTGCCTGCTGTGGCAAGTCCTCTTCTCCTGGATTGCTGTGGCACCCACAGCAGATAGTCCCCAGCAGGTTCAGGTACCAGGGTGCTGTGGGAGTGGGGTCCAGCAGATCCTGCTGGGATGCAGATGGAAAAGAAGAGAGTCACTTGCAGTAGGTCTGGATGTGGTTTTAGATGTAGGAGGTACAGCAAACACAGGTAGCTGAGAGTGGTATGTTCCTGAAACTGCTGTGAATAGCTCATGATTAAACTTTCTCAGTAAGCTTACAGCATCAAATGTTTTTTCCTGTGATTTATTCAGAGCCCATAAAGGACTCAAGGCTTAATCAGAACTGGTTAGTGCCCCTTACCTCTTGATTGACACTGAAGTCAAAGCAAGGACTCTTCTGTCTCCAGCAAAAATGAGTTTTCAGCTCACGTTCCTCCTCTCTGAAGTCCGTTTCAGGAATGGAGCGGGAATAGTTTTTACCCTGCTAATCATTTTGTTAGCTTTCTGTTGGGCCAGACCAAATGTTGTCTTACAGGTTACCTGGGGGCAGTCAGTAGCACCCAGAACACATAGGGAACAGAGCCTTGCTACTGGGTCAAATTTAGGGCATAAAACAGCTTTTCCTATAATTGTTTTGTAAATAGTTTTGGTGTTCTAATAGACAATGTTAAAGCAGAAAGAGCTGTCTGTAGTCTGCTGACTAAATAGTTTTAGGTTAAAATCATCATGTGGAATGAGAGGAAGGAAGCTGTATATCTTAAAGTCTTGCTACATGCTACTAAATTAACCAAAAGAAAACTTTACTTACATATTTTAGTGGCAACAATCTATAGAAGCCGTTAAACAAAAGAGGATCTAGTTATAGTGAGAAATAATGGAAAAATATTTCTGGTACATGTGCCCCTTCTTTTTATTGATGATTGAAACTTTTACTTGCAAAAATGATATTTGGTAACATTTTTTACCAAAAAAATGAAGTTTCAAAGAAAGGAGTAAAAATTTAATCTTGGCTGCAGAATTGTTATTTTAGCAAGGCTTGAATAAGACTTCACTGCACCCATCATTTCATAAACTCACTTGTTATAAGCAATCATATAATGCCAAAAATGTAAAGGATTTGCCAAAACTGTCTCCTATTGTAGATTATCATTATTGTAGATATGTAAAACAGAAGCTCACAGAGGTAATTAAAAGGTCAGTTTCTGTCTATGTGTGGGAGCAAGCAAGTCAAAAAGCCAAAACTGTGTCTTGGTCCAAGAGGCATCCCACTGAATTTAACAGAACTGATTTCATTAAGAACAGCAGGGTACTTAATTCAAAAGTGTACATGAATTTGTATGAGAAATCTAAGACATGATGTAGACTTATGGAAATGTAAGCACTTTTGTATTGATGTAGACGCTTCTGTGCTTTAAAGTCTTAAAATTATGAGGTGTGCCCTACAAAGGAAAACAAGCAATGGTGTGCTTTGATGTCATTAACTTTACATGATTTTCACCTGAACCTAGGCTTCTCTGCTCTGTTGGGTTCAAAGCAGGAACCAAGTCCAATGTGTTCTTCACTGTCTGAGAGGAATGTTGAGCCTGACAGCATGGCTTTCTGATAAGAACACTCAAGTTGTTTCAGCTTATTGTTAATAACTTATGGTACATAATTGATGTTAACTGTACCAGTTGTAATCAGAAGCTTCTCATGCAGTGTTTGGATATAATTTGTTTGGTGAAGTGTAAATAGGCTGTGCATGTGAACTAAATTATATTCTTGCTCCTAATGACATCAAAAAAAGGGTTAAACAAAATGAAGAAACAACCAAATGTGATGTGGGACAGGAAATGTAGAAGTTTGTTTTGGGAGACTTACTGGAGTGATAAAGGTAAGGAAGAAGAAAAATCTCCTTTCTGACTGGCCTGTAATAGGAATATATGCAATCATAAGGCATCTCCAAACACAATCTGTTTATCCACATCATCTCATCCAACTGAATGAGAATTTGAGTTCTCTGATCAAGTGTATGCACCTCACACTGCAACCCACACTGGTTTCTGGGCAAATAAAAATACAAAAGTAATTTTGATAAAGTTGTACTTGTGACTATGAGACATTTGTACTGTGGTACAATTCCATCCTAGCTTCTAGGGCAGCAGTAGTCACAAGGAGGAGTATCTGAGCAGTCTCTGCGAGTCTTGTATGCATGGTGTCCCTGCCACACAGGTCTGGTAGAAAAGAACGTTGTGACTCCACAAAGATGGCTGATGCCATGACAAGCTTCTTGCAAGTTCCACTGGATTTCCTTTGATTTTGGAAAAACCACTTACTGTGTGCATCTTTTTCACCTTTTTTTCTTGCATGGGTGAGACCTGGTGTGTTTAGTCATGATTCACATGGAGCCACTGCCTAATGTCCCATTTCACTGATATGATTGTTTTGTTTGCATACAGGAAGATTTATTTTGGTAAGATTAATATTGTCTGTATATGATTACTTTATTCAAGCATAAGTCTCACTGAAGATAATAGGAAATGGAGAAATGAATCCTATGTATTTATACATATATTTATAATCTCCATTCTAATTTCTAGCCTAAAATCATACCTTAGGGATTGGATGGATTTCTTCCAAAAAAACAGCTGTGCATCCTTAAAATGTGAAATCTTTTTTCTTTTATTTTCCAGTCATTGCTCTGCCAGAATAACGGCAGCTAGACCATAAAACCTGTTAGGTTTTTGGAGTTATTGTAGCATGAAATGTCAGCCTATATAGTTTCAAAACACTGTGTGTGGGATTAAACACACAATAAAATTAGTTCTGATAGATTTCACAACCAACACCTCACACAGCACTCTGAAAATGTGTAAGAAATTCTGAAGAGTTTAGTATCAAAATCTAGTTGATAGCCAAAAACAGTAATACCTGTAAATATTAAAATAGAAAGGTGCTTTGTCTACTTTTTTGTGATTTTTCTGATACCAAGGTTAAGGGACTAAACTAAGGTACGTGGTGACATAAAATGATTCCCTTGTGTGTCTAAGACATCTGCAATGAGCTGGCAGGGATGACATAGAACATATGGGAGACCTAAGTCCTTCTGCAGTGGCAGCTGTATGCCAGGTGGGATACCCTAGGCATTTAAAATGGCATTGGATGCCTACTTGGGAAGCTATGTCTTGTCCCTTAAATCCTGTATTATTTCCATCAATTAATTTGCCATTAGCTGTGATTCAGAGGTCTTAAAAGAGGGAGTAATTAGCTGAGAGTTATTGTTTGTCCTTCAAAGGTAGGAGGATAGCTCAGGTACTTTGTGTATGGAAGTCTGACAGACACCTAATTTAATTCAGCCTTTGAAAAGTGATACCAAATGTTATCAACAAAGCTGAAAAGATATATGGTTGGTTATGCTAAGGGTGTGAAATCTAGTTACTTGGGTCTACTGGGAGTGTGCATATTATGGACAGGATGATGAAGGCAGACTAATAGAGCTTTCTGAGGAGGGAGGGTGAATAGATATGATTGCTTGCTTGACTGGACTGTGTGAGGGCTAGATCTCAAGGCTGATTTGCCACAGTGATATTTTGATAAGAAGACTGAAAAGAGCTGTACCAATAAAACTGCTTTAATGATCTTAATGTAGAAGTTATATAAATGGTTATTTATCCAACTAAAATGTAATTGGGAGAACATCTGGTTAACAAAAATTTTGCAAAGTGAAGCGAGAGTATAAAACAACATGCTTGAGAAGTTTATTCTTTAGGGTGACTTTCCCTGGGCAATGTCTTTAGCAGCTATTCATTAGAGAAGAATAATCATCTGTTTAATATTTTTTCTTGTTAGTGTTTCTTTGACTGTATTAATCATTAATTTTATGCTTTATTTGTTTGGGAGTTTTTTCTGTCCCAGATGTACAAACCCGCAGTAGTAGCTTTCAGGTAGATATCCAGATATGCAAAAGGAATAGCTGCACAATTTCCAGTGGCTCAATACCCAAATATTTCCCATTCAAAGGGAACTTCAGTTTGGTAAAACAGAACACTAATTTAAAAACTGGTCCATTTTCAAATATAGGAGAGGGCTCATCTATCTAATTTAAGCTTGCAGTCTCTTTCTTTTGGTAATATTTTCTAGTCATGTTTCACGTATATTAATCATTATACTATTTAGGTAACTATTAGATAGTTAAATAAGATTCTGACCTAGAGGCTGTTAAAGTCAGTAAAATCTCTCACATTACTTCAGTGGACAGTATATCACACTATGATCTGCTTAGCACCAAGCAGGGTTATTATCTGTTACCTGATCTATTGGATATGGTATTGACAGCGATGATGTGTAGGAATATATCTGTTTTCCTTTTATTTATGGGCTTTCTCTTCGATCAGTTGCCAGAGCTTGAACTTGTCCATGTAAGGTAAGCTTCAGTAACTGTTTTTCAAGGGTATAGGGACACTCCATGACAAGTGTAAAGACCACTGGAATTAAGAGGTTTTTAAAGATAAATTGCTAGGTAGAGTCTATTTGGTCATGATAAACTTGTCAAGCTGCCATAATCAAGCATAATCACTCTGTAACTAAGAAAAAAATCTCCAGGAGTCTTAACTTCTTCCAGGATTATCATTTTTTTTCTAAAAGCTTTGCAAAGATCTCCCAAATCCTGAATCTGTAGATTCAATAAGCTTTTCAGATTGAAAGAGAATCAGCTTTTTTGTATTACTTTTCTGAGCTGTTTATCAAAATTCAAGCCAGACCAAACCTTACTCTATAGCAATTTCATTTATTCTTGCAAACTCACATTCTCCTGCTGCAATTTGAAATGAAGCATGAGGATTGCTGGAGTTATCACATCTCTTTCACTGAAGCAGCTGCTACCAGAACAGGTTGTAGCTTTTTGAATCATTTTATCTATAACACTAATGGCGTTAACTACAGCCATACAGGTCACAAGTCAGTACCCCCTGTGATTTCTCTAGAGCCGCTAGGTGGTAATGATACCCAGAATAAGGAGTTACCAAAGTGAGTCAGTAGCTTCAAAATCATCACAATTCTATTAGGGATAGGGACACTTTTATAAGTTCTATGGGTCACAACTTGATTTTCCAAGTACCAAATGGACTGAGTCTGCCATTACTGAGAACAGAACCTGACAGTGTATTTTACAGAACAGCTGACAACTTCCAGCCTAAGTGATAGGAGAATTTTCAGAGATGTTCAGTTCTTATATAAAAAAGACTGACAGTTTCCTGTAGTTATAGATATTAAAATTGCTACTACAGACAACTTTGAAAGTGGCATCATTTAAAATACTAACTGCATTCTTCACGAGTCATCTATGGTACGTGAAACATAAACTAGTCACAATAAGACAAATTAATGGTGGAGGTCATGGATAATACTGGTCACCACACACATAACTCAAACATTTTCAGAATAGTTCATTCTTTCATATCATTGCTTTTGGACATTTGTTTAACAGTCATCAGTTTTCAATATATGCCAGTATTTAACATTTTGTATTTCCCAAGGGTTTTAAATATCTGAGTTAGTACTGCTCCTCAGAGGGTATTTTATAAAGAAGTGGAGTAGGAATGGTGCTAAAGACTGTCTTCTATCACTAAGGGCTAATTCCTCGAAGTCCATTTTGCATGTTTTGCACAGTGCTCTTCTGGATCCTGGCTGTTCCCAGAATATTAAGTGTGTTGTCACCTATTTCATAGCCAGAAATTTGAGCAAGAATACTAGAGATAATAAAATGGGGGGTTTGTGTGTGTTTAAACAATTATCAGATATCCAGTAATTTACTTTCACATCTTTTATAAGCCTTTTTTAAAGGGATTTGTAGTGACAACATAGTGTCAGGTCTCTTTCCATTAAAAGTTTTCTGTAGCATGGATTATATTCAGATTGCTTTTGTTTTAACTCCAAAAAGGAGTGGGCAAGGCCAGTTTCTCAGGCTTTCTAAAAGCCAGTTAGGACCTTAACTTTAAAACTTTAAGCTTTTCTAATTCTGTTTAACAGTTATTTTGTCTCATTGCTCTTTGAAGAGGAGGCAATGAATCTAATCTGTTAAATAATGAATGTGCAGTAATGGAACATATTCCAAAAGTTTTAACAGTTCATTCACAGATAATGGCAGAGAAAGCACAAGGAGAGAGAAATGCATCTGTCAAGATGTAATATTGAAAGAATACATTATCATTACAGATTATAATATTAAAATAATAGATTATTATCAAACATCCTATCCAAGTTAAGTGTCTCATAACTTCACTGCAGCTGAAATCATAACCACTCTAATCACAGCAGAGTAGTAGTTACCTGCAATTTATAAGAGTGAAACACAATTTCATCAACAAGCAATTGTAGGGGGTATTTCCAGATGGAAATACTGTTAATACGTGCTATTTTTTGCCATAGGCTATGTCTAACCTGAAGAACTAGGAATAACATAACTAGGAATAACTAGGATTCAGGTGCTTGTTTTGGCTGCATAATGACTCTGCATTGACCTAAAGACCACCATACCCCTTGCTCCATTTTCAGACAGGTTGAACAGGACAGCCAAGGAGCAGGACCACAGTGAGTGCTGAGAGTTTCCATGTCCTTATAGACCTCCTTCCTTGATCCAGTTTATTCAAACCCCTTTAGTTCACACAAAAAGATTGTACAGGTAAGACATACACAGCTTAAATGCATACCGTAATTATTTATTACCAAATGAGAACAAAAGGCACCTGAGATTTAATGATCTACTAGGCAGAGCATTAGTATGCTCACCACCTCCAATAGGACTTCCAGGAGCTTTCTGCTGGTCAGGCAGGTTATCAGTCAGGAGGATGGTCAGGCTATACTTCTGGAAACAAATTCTTGACATTGCTGAGTTGCCATCTTCCAACAACTGTTTTCTCTCCTTTAGCATTTCATACCTCTCCATTCTAGTGGTTTTTTTCTCTTGAATTCTTAAGCAACTTGTAATCATCTTCTTGCCCACCCCCCCGCCCCGTTTGAAATTTTATCATTCTTATGGCTCTGCAGAGACTCAGACAGCTCTTTCATGTCTTAACAATTTCCTTAGAAGTCCGAGCCAAGGTTACACAGCTGGGCTCCATCAGAGCAAGGGCCATGGATCCTTAGAGCACAGCTGAACCTGTACCAGGATAGAGTATTGCAGAGGGTGTTGCACAGAGTAGGTTACAACCTACAGCACAGATACAATTCTTGAAATCCATCAGATCTTTAGTTTAATTTTTATAAGTCAGAATTTCACCTGTGGAACAGAGAAATGCATCACCAGATCCTTGTTCTCACTCTTGACCAAAGGACCTTAAAGGGAATAAGTGTAGGAGATGAAAGACAAAACACTTAAACATCTCTTCCTCTGAAAGCATGCAGGGTACATTTCTAATCTTGAGTGGTGATACGTTCTGAGAAATTTTGTCTTCAAATCATTTAACATCCAAAATACATCTTCACTTCAGAATGCTTTCTTTTCATATGCACATTGAAATAACCTCTGTTTCTTTAATGTATTTTGCAGTAGCTAGTGATGATTGTTTTCTGGAAAGATTAGCAAACAGTTATTGTAATCTCTATGCCTCAGGGCATGGAACAAAAGAAAGAACATCCCATTTAGGGGAGGGAAAGGACCTAAAAGAAATTATAATGTTATTTTCTTCTGTGTTACTTAGCAGTAATACACTATTCATCAGTTCTCCGTCTAGATCAGTTCCTGCATTTTTGAAGTATCTAGTAGTTTACTAAATAGATTATGTATGAAGACATCTGGAATACTGAGATATTTCTGATAGTTTATGAAAACTGCAGCCTCTATCTTCATAGGTGCTTCTCCAGAAAATTTAATCAGAAATGCAAGTCACTATGTTTCTTGGCAAAAAGTGTACTGTGTTTCCATACATCTAAATGCACAGTGAAAAAAACAGGGTGGTGATTCTGCAGGTAGACCTAATACAAACAGAAATTTATTTACCTGGAAGATTCTTCTCCCTGATACCTCATAGTCTGCTCCCCTGTGTTCCCTTCCCTGCTCATCTATAGCTTTGAATTTGTGAGAGTTATCCAAGCAGGCAAGCCACTGCAGGATTTATTTTCTATATTACTATCTTTCAAGGTTTGTGTTTATACATGAGAAAATATTGTGTATGTTTTGTGACAGAACTGGAACCTGCAATATACTGGGTGGTAGAAGGGAGGAATTGGGGCTCTCCTTGGTTTTTTTTACCTTTTGAAAAATTGAAATATCAGGACATCTGTTGTGTCCTAAAGTATGAAAGAGAAACACCTTAGGTTGTACAGTGCCCAGTTCAAACATTTCATCAGTAATGTCCTTTTCTTTCACTGTTTGGTCATGGAACATATTTCAGGATGAATTTTTAATTTGCAAGTTTTGGTTGATCTACTTACAAAACCATGCAGCATTGGAGAGACACCGGCAAGGACTGAGATAGGGGGTTAGCTTTTTCTCTCCTTCTTTTCTAAGCTGCAGAGAATGCTACTAGTTCTGTCAAAATCCTGTTGGAGACACTGCATTAACCTGCGCTCCCTAAATGAGATTACCTTCTTTCACCTGGTCTTTCTCAGGGAAATATTCTCTTCCAGTGCTCAGTAAGAATGTGGAACTATTTTTTTTCTTCTTCCATTGTGATTTTTTTTTAACATAACCTTCTTCCTGCCCCCAATCCTGCCTACCCTACCATCCAGAGAAGCCAACACTATGACACACATATCCCCCCAAAACAGACAAAGAGCTGAGGATGTACATTGCTGCATGCAGGGCAACAGTTTGCCAGCAGTATAAATGCTCACAGAAAGTTCTCTCTAACTCTATGTAAGAGCAATGGAACTATTTTAATTAGCCCCATCAAGAATTAGGTCATGTCTGATGTCTTTACCAGAACCAAAAAAGAAATCCATCCTAATATAGGGAAATTTTCATCACAAATGATGTGACTTTCAAGATCCACAATAGGCAAAGAAATATCTGACACAAAAGCAAGTGAAGTCTTGAAAAGAAGTGCAGACAGCTACCCTAGCAACTCTCTCACACATATTTGATAATACTTCAGATTTGATAATATTTCTGACTCCTGTCAAATACTTAAGTCTCTGGACTCCAAGGGGAAAAAAAAGTGCATTTTATAAAATGGCCGTGATATGGTGCTGGGCATCACTGATCTAAGTAATATAACTGTAAGGATTTATTATTGTGTTCTAGTAGCTGCTGGGGTGTTTTTGCAATTCTTTTCATTAGAGAAGAAATTCTTTTTATGCCTATCTTTTAAAAAGGCCAAAAGGACTGTTCAGGAAACTATAGGGCACTCAAGTCTTAGAGAGATCACCTAGAGCCCATGTCCAGTGGTGGGCCCAAGAAGGTTGTTGAGAAATTGGAGAGTGTCCAGCAGAGTGCTGTGAGAGGCCCTAGAGCACCCGACCAGAGAGGATGGGTTGAGGTATCTGGGCTCTTTTCATTTGGAGACATTGGAACAGACTGTCAATGTGTCTGTAAAAATCCATCCCTAGAGGTTTTCAGACATGGCTAGAAGAAGCCACACCTGACCTCTAGTCTGGGCCTAGTCCTGATTCAAGTAGCAGGCTGGACTTGACGACCTCCAGAAGTCCCTTCCAACCAACATTTCTATGAGAACAAAAGTGTAAGAAAGTGCAGGATGTGTCTGGTATGCTCCCAAGTTTTGTAAATAGTAGCTGGTATGATTCATGCTATTTTCTACAAGCCTTGGTAGAAATTCTGCTTCAAGCACTCTATAACCACATCAGAAGATGCTTCTTCAGAGTGAAGAGGCATGCCGAGATCAAAAGACCAGCATGCTTTCAGCTTTTTCTCTAGGGATCCTGCTTTAAAAGACCATTCCCTTTAAGCAGATACCCAACCTAGATGGCCTCATATATTATAACTAATCAGCTTGGATTCATAGTGGAGAAAGGAAGAGAGCTTTGAAAGGTGTCTACTTTGTGATTGTGAGGAGTGACCTCTAAGGAACAGAGCTCAATATAATTTGGCCTTTCCCTTTCTGATTGATGACTTTCCTACGGTGAGAGAAATCTATAGTTGTTAGCAAGACTGTCATGATTGCTTGCAAAAATCAGTTGCTCTATTCACTGATTTATGCTTTTCTTTAATTCACAGAGGCTATTTCATTAATAAGAAATTGGCAGCATAATAAATTAACTGCAGCATTTTTCTTTCTAACTGCTATGGGGTTGTGATACGTGTTTCAAATCGGGTTTCCTGAGCTGTGAAGTATTTTCTGTCTCACTGAAAGGCCCACCTTCAACATAGACAAAACCTAAGCAGAAAGTATCAAAGAACACAGTTATGACTTATTTCCAGCATAATAATCAAGGCTTGACAAGCTATTAAAAACTCATTAAAATAAGATGACTGTGGTAAGAGCCACCTAGCAATACCACATGATCCATTTGCAAGTACAATCTTTAAAGAAGTAAAGTAAAAAAAGAGAAAATTGCAAATGTTTTACAGATGGATGTATATGGATGTCTTATTTCAGACATTCTTAGTCATGGCAAACACACATGAATGCAGCCTGACTCCACTTTTCAGTGCTTGAGTAGAAAAGGGTCGTCAGAGCAAGTCTCTCCATTTTGAGGAGATGAGCAATATATTCATAGCAGGAACAGCATTCTAAAACAAAATCAAACTCTAAAACATATTTTCACAATGCAGTAGGTAATTTCAGAAGTACACCTATTAAGTAGAAGACCATGCCAATTTCTGACAAGTTAATTTCCTTCTTCCTGCTAGTAATGCCATATATCTTTGTCATCTTTAGTTCACTCCTCCAGCTTGGTCACAGATTAAAAAATGCCCCTTCTCACACTTCCCTGTCCCTTGTGACCCATTCTAGCTCCTGACTGATTTTTGGTGTTGTTTTTAGTGTTCTCTTAGCAGACAGTCCCCTTCTTTTATTTAGCAATCATCACTCTATATCTAGCATACCACAGCTTCTCCTCTCAAAAAGACCTAGATCACTTCTTCAAGCACCTCTACTACTTATTTCCACTTGCTGCCTCACTAACTGTGGTGTTTCCTCCCTCCAGTGCCCATGACTTCTTCAGCTGCTTTGCCCTCTGCTGAAACTGGCCTCGCACGTGTTCCGATAACTTCCTCCTAGCCAAGCCTCGCAACTGGTCATCTTCCCATACCCTCTGTGTGTCTCTCAGTGTCTTGAAGACCACTGACACTCTAGCTTCCCTGGCCTTGTCCACACCTCCTTCTCGTCTTGCTGCTCTTTCAGTGCATCTTCTAAAAGGTTCTTTTCCACTAAGTAACAGGAAGATAACTTTTTAAAAGCAGCAACTGGGTTTTAAACAAGGAATTTTGCTGAATTCCTAGTTTTCCATTTCTTTTGTCTTAATGTTGTAGGGTTGTTTCTAATTGGTTATTCTAGATCGTCTGTTGTTATGAATGTCAGAAGGAAAAACCAGAGACTGTGACTACTGTGGTAATTCTGTAATCAATAAAATTCATGTCATGCCTCAGCCACCAATTTTATCTTTTGTAATTTACCTTCTGACTCAAAAAAATGTTCAGCTGGTAGCTTTCATCTGGTTTTAATTGTTTGTTCTTTAATATTTTCCACATCATGAGTAGCATCTCTGAGGTAATTCATTTCTCTACCTGCTTCCTGACCATGATTAGAAACTATGCACTTATCTGAACTTGATACAGATGGAGAGAGAAATTCATTCCTCTTCTTAGGAACTCTTTCCTTTTCTGTTCTCCAGTGTAGAGATGGGAGCAGCAATACGTACAGACATCCCCACTGATACAATGGGAGAGTGCTGGGAAGGACATCCTGTTGTATATGTATTTGCAGAGCCACATGTCATTCTGTCACATAAGCCAGTGTCCCACTCCTGATGATTTTTGCAATGTACCAGATGCTGTAGGTGAGACCTCTTTAATGTCACTCGGTAAGTGATATAGGACAGCATGGTCCAGCTGGCTGAAACCTGGCTGCAGGCTAGCTCTGTCTGCAGCAAGTATGGGGAAGGGATGGCAGGTGTGCTACATCAGGAAGCCCTTGATGACAGTACCAACAATTTTTTTTGGCTGCAGTCATGTGGACTATCCTTTGCAAACACCTTGTTACTACTGCTGAAGCAGTGACTGAGTGTCCAGAAGCTTGTTCTTCCTGTTAAAGGAGTAGCCTTATGTAGATGTGAACAAGGATATGGAAAGGCTTTACATGGTTTCTTGAACAATTGGACTCGATCTAAAAGGTCTTTTCCAACCAAAACAATTCTATGACTCTATGATTGAAGCCAGGATCAGATGTAGACTGGCCTGGACCCTGGTAAAGATTAAAGTAGTCTCTGGGATGGTCCAGATAATTTAATGCTTTTTCTTCATTCTGCCATTCTCATGAGGAATGGGATGGGGAGAGATTATTTTTTTTTTCCAGAAAGAGCTCTGCCCTAGAGCCAGAAAGAGTCATCCTGCCTGCAACAGGGAATTTGCAGCTTCAGTTCAAGGTATGTGGTGCACTTTGTGTCACATCTGTTTATTCTCCTTGCAGGTGTCCTCAGGCTGGGACTGAGACACTGACATAAGTTTCTCACTGTGGCAGACAGGAGAAGGCTCACCAGGGTTGTGGCAGTGGAGCCATGCCAACCTCCATCAAAATGAATGTGGCCCTGCAAGTATGTAGGGACTAGTAAGTACAGGATGCAGAAACATCACAAAGGGTAAATAAGTGAAATAACAGTTCAATACAGAGTAATAAAGACAAACTGTATTCCATTTTCTTCTTCTGCATTTTTGTTTTTTGGGAGGTTTGGGGGGGTTTTGTTTCTTTGTTGTTTGTTTTTTATGGTGTATTTGCTGTTTAGTGATTTTATGAGCAGCCCTCAAAGATTTATAATATTCTTTTTTCTGGTGTGGGTGTATCTATTTCCACTTCATTTTGAATGTTGCCTTTTAATCATAAATACCATTCAGCTGTGCATGGAGTTTAAGCTCTGTGCAAATCCCTCAGATATACCAGAACAACTTGTTTGTTTAAAGTGAAATTCCTGAGAACTCTGCGAGGTGGAAATCTCTGTGGAATGAGGTCTTTGCTCTGGATTTCTTGTAGTGCTGGGGAAAAACACTGCAAGCTCTTTCTAGCAAACAGCAGATATGGAACGAATCGCCTGGGACACGTATCTATCAACCCATGCTGAGTATAAAGACACCTTGGACTGGACTCCAATAGGAGGGTAGAGATGACAAACACAGGTGAAGAGAAAGCAGAAGAGAAAGAGGAGCACTACAAACTCCTTTTTGTTCAACTTTATATTTCTATCTAGCACATAGTACCATAGTAGTACACAGAAGTTGTTTCCAGCACCTTGAACCTGGGCTGGTTCCAGCCTAGCCTTGTTCTTGTAGACCAGTTTGAGGACTGTTTCAGGTAATATGGCTGTGAAGTTGCAGTTCCAGAAGTCAGGAGATGCTGTGCAGAGATCGCATGTATAAACTCTTTATTCATTGGTGCTGGTGTTGAGCTTGCTGCAACAACAGAGATAAACTTGAATGCAGAAGAAGCTTTGTTGTTGCCTTCAATACAGTCAGGATTTCATTTGGTCTGAATCGGTCATCTGTGCATTAGAGGAATAGTACCAAAAAAACCTGTACATGGCAACTGAGCTTGCTGTTTATTGTTAGGGTGCTGATTTACACCTTAGAGTACCGAAGGGATTCAAATCCACCTATTACACCCAACGGTATCAATAACAATCGACAGTCTTGTATCACTCAGTCCCTGATATGATATACAATTGAATGAGACAGCCTTCCTCTACTTCCACCTCCAGGAAACTTTTCCTGGAAGACTTACAGTTCTGATGGTTAAGCTCCCTTCTCTCTTTTCCCAACTTTTATCTGTGACTAATTTACACCCATCTGTTCTTATGTCAAGACTACCTTTCAGTTTAAGTAATTCCTCTCCCTACAATGTTGCAGACATCTCCCATGCTCATTAGGCTCATGACCTGGCTTCTCTATCCTTGTGGTCATCCTTCATTTTCTTCCATTCAGAGTTGCTTACTCTTGAATGTTGTGGCAAGAATTACGCATTTCTCTAGTGGTTTCTATCATGATGCAAATACCTGCACATACATCTAGCCCTCATGCGCTAGATCCCATGTAAACAAAATACCCCCATAGTTTCTTGTCTCCAGCAATTTATCCCTTGCCCTGTAACACACATTTATGTGCACACCATGGAAATCCTAAGTGAGTAGTGCTGACTACAAAGGGTTAGAGCAGGCTGGAACAAGTTGGGAGTGGGGTGCAACAAGGTACATTATACTAAAGCAACAGTGCTGGTGATTGCCAGGTTGTGTGTCAGTATCCAACTGCCCCTTTCTCTTGGTAGGTGCGCTGATGCATCCTGGAACTTCACTGGTATGCATCACCCCAGTTTCTCATTTTCAACTTGTGATTATTTGTTTTTCCCTTTCCAGTGTTTCTAAAGGTAAAAGTGTATGTATAGCAAAAAAAAAAAAAATCTTCTTTCAATTTTGTTACGCTTTATATAAGAATATTACCAAAATCTTTACCTTTCTCTCTCCTCCCTTCTTGTGTGGCAAGCTGTTTTCCACCTCTTCTAATGTCAGGGATTCAAAATTCTGTAGAGTGTGTTTAATCAATATAATATCATTGCATCTTACTGGCTTTTCTCTGTGAACATCCATGTGTCTGAAGTATAGCAGCTGACCTATAAAGCAATGCTTGTCTTTTTCTGTCTTGCCTCTTGCTGTTTTCTGTTCCTGGCAGGTTTTCCAAACAATTTTGAAAAGAAGATAAGACAGGACTTATTAAAAGCTAATATTAAATATCCCTCACTTTAGTTTTCATAGTCTTTCAAGGATAAGAAAAAAGATAAATAGATTCCTTTGCTTGTTGCCAGACCTGTTTTCCTTGCCCAGGATTTCTGAAAGAAGAAACAATAAAGCCTTAATTGTGCACCTATGTCAGTGGACTGGAAATTTGACAGTGGCATTGATTGGAAGGAGAGAAAGTGAGAATACAAACTCGTATACCTCAGCAGCTGTCTCATTTCTGGACATCCATTTCTGGATCTTCTCCTTCAGGAACTTAGTCTGTGTTGGCAAGAGGTTATGAGATCTTAATATCGGTGCCATAAAGATAACATGAGCAAGAAAGGATAGGTTAAATTAGACAGGATCAAACTAGCTAGGATCACATAAATAGACCAGGGTAGATTAAATTGTACAAGGAGATATTAAGTTAGAAGTACTGTATTAGGTGGACTAGATAGCTCTACAAAAGTTACTTCTGAGTTATTGGAGGCATATTCGACAGTTCTTAAAAAGTTAACAAAAAGTAATCCTTCGCTCTGAGTTATTAAGGTGATACAGCCATGAAAAAGATTAATGAAATCCTGGAATACGCAAGTGGAGGCATCTTCAGTAAAAAGAGGCCATTGAAGGCATTGTAGAAAGCTCTAGTGAAACCTTATCTGAAATATGAGTACTATACTTGCCATTTAAAAATTAATTCAGTCTGGAAAAAATGCAGAGAAAAATAAGTACAGAGAGGAGAGAAATTCCAAGTCTTGTCTATTAGAAGCTAGAATTGCCTTTTCTTCTCCATAGTAGGGAAAATAAATATCAACCAGCAGAATAATGGAGCAGAAACTTCTAAGAAAAAGATATATCTTGTATGTGACAGCAACACAGAGACTGTCTTAGATCAACTGGGAGACCCAGCCTAATATTCTTGATAAATTTTATTAAAAAAAAAACCCAAACAAACCAGACTTATTTCTCCATGGAGATGACCATTTTCCATGGTCACAAAGTTTGAACTAGCCATATGCTGAAATATAATGAAAACTTAATGGAGGAAGGAATTGGGATTTGGCCAGAGTTAAACAGAAGATACTCAACACCTCGCACAGTCAGACATACCATCACGATCTAACATGGGTCATAGCTAGGTTTTCTTATCTTTTTTGTCAGAGTTTCACAGGTTTATTTGGTAGACATTTTCATCAGTCATACTCTTAACCAAAAGAATGTCATTTTTTATTAATGTATTATTTCTGAACTTTTCCCTGCAGTTAATTTCCTTGGTTCAGCAATTTTAATGAATTTTTCTAATGAAGAAAAATTAAAGAACAAAGCTGGCAGGAATAAGGTCAATAAATACATTATACCAGCCATGAGTGGCTGTATTTTTTTATCAGCCTCATTATGAACAAGGGTTAACATACTAAGCTCGGTGCAGCATTTGTTCACTAAAATTTGAACAAATCCTTGGAAGCTGGCATTTCCACGGCTGCTGGTGTTGGTACTAACAAACTTTGCATTAGTTTGTCACAGCTGGAGATCTTGAGTAACAGACTTGAAAAGAATCAAACTGATTTCCCTCCTTTCCTTCCTTCTTTCTTTCCTTCCTACTTATAAGCCCATTTGAATCACAATGTAAAATTGTGGACCAGCAGAAAAATGTTGTCTCTGGAATATGAGACATACAGACCATTGCACAGAATATTCATTAATTGTTAGTCCATCATTAATATGAAGGCCAGACCAAAATATACATGTACACAGAGGACCGAGAGATTATGCATCCCATAGTTAGAGTGTCCAGGGGTGATACTGAAGTGGCTGACTTCTCGGCATCTGAATACCAGATCTCAACAAAGCATTTAAGCTTTAAACTTTTTCTTGAAATAAATTAGGCACCTAAATGAAAGTTAAGACTACAGATGTATTGAATCTGGGCCACTCCGTACTTTTTCCTTTATCCTCAGTGTTGCTGAGGGTGACAGGGCAGAAGGCTCTCACTGAGATCTTTTCCAGTCTCATCAAATGCTTGAAGAAACATTGAAAACTACTGGAGAATTAGTTCATATTAGTCTCTGTTTGAGGATAAAATGGAGAAGTACAGCTAGGGGAGGATGAAAGAGAAAAACAACAAACACTGTGCAGGTGCCTTTGCAGGTTGAATGCGACGGGTATATGGAAGGACGCTTGTGATACCTGTCATCAAGCTAAATACAAAATGTCAGAGGAAAAGCTATTTGCTATTCTACAGATAAAAAGAGCTGCTTCTTTTATTCAGGTATGTATAATGACAGTAATAATAATAATCTGACATACATTATGGCAAAGACAGTTTCCACACTGTGTCCCCATTATTTTGTTCACATCTGTTGCCAACCAAAGAATTTATCCTATAGTTCCAGCTCCTGTTGAGACTAGACAGAAGACATCTCCAGAGTAGAAAATCTGTGCTTCCCTAGTTCTTCCCTTTCTGGCAGGAGTCCTTTCACCCTTCTGCAAGGACCAAAGGTAGGGAAGCTGTGAGCATCCCTTTGACAATCCTTCTGATTGAGGGAGAGAGGAACCACTCTTCTAGGATCCAGGATCAAGATTCAATTAACATCTCTTTAGCAGGCACTGTGGAACCACAACTCCTGCACATGAAACTGCTGGTTTTGCTTATTTTAAGGAATATTCGACATTTGCAGGGACCAAGTTTGTAAGTTTTGCTTTGAAGATCTCACAGTTTACAGAGAGTATAACTTCTGTTCTGTTAATGATATGGACGTTTGTCACACTGATGTGGCAGACAAGTGTGTGCTCTTTTTGCCTCAATCAGGTAAAGTTTTATCTTAGACTTATGAGAAAGCCACAGTATAAAGATACATCCTAAATCTATTCCTCAGCTTTATCTTGGCCCAGCATATGGCAGTGTAATTTTAGATTGGTTAATCACAATTCCTTGGGCATTTTGTCCTGTCTAATACCAAAATCATTAATCATATGTCTGTAAGATGCTCTGCAGATGTGTTGTCACTGGGCACACATTAGCTATATGACTGCCTGCACTTAGTGAGCTACAATGGTGCATTAATTTACTTTGTAAGATTTTTTTCCGGACATACACTCATCTTATCTGATCTATGTTTCTTGCTGAGCTTTTCCAGTGCTAAAAGTTTCATAGACAATAGTTGTAATTTGTCTTCTATTTTGGTAGGAAAATTTGAAGTTTGGATATTAAGTCCAAATTATGCTGAAGTCTGGGAACAAAGTTACACTGTGAACAACAAAATAAAGTTTCATCCTTCTGACAAGAAAATGGATGTTTCAATAGTCTACTTAATTAAATAAGTTACTTAGCTATTAAGTTCTAGATTAGTTTACATATACATGCCCCCTGCTAAACTGGTATATGCATAGCTATATACATTTTCACATATCTATATAAAGCATGGACCTACATGAGGAAGCAGGTGTGTGAGAGTGGTAGAATCTGGACATATTGTCTAACATTTTAAGCTAAACACAAGCAAGATTTCTGCGTTGCAAATATCTTAAAATTTGTATCCTGTGAGTATTGCATCAATCTATTGACAAGTCTACAAATATATCAGTTTAACGTTCTCGCAGAAGCCTTGAACACACTCCAGCAGTGTCAAGTTTGAAAATTGAATTTGTGGCTCACTGCTAAGCTGTGAATTGTGCACCTTGAAGTTCTTCCCCAAGTGCAGGGCTTCCTAATCAGAGAGCTGCTCATTGGAAAGGAAGAGGTTAACGGCACACACATGCTCATAGTTGTTCATATTAAGTTGCTGTTCTTCTCGATGTATTGATTTTAGGCTGACTTCTAAGTCAAGAAGCTGAATGAAGTAATTCTGTAACATCGCCTTAGCTAAAACCTAGCCAGACACAGCATAAAAAAATCAAAAGTTGCTGAGATCAGCCTAATGTGTTAAATTGTGTTGTATAAGCTCATGTGTCTTCCTGCTTGCAGAAAGTCTATTACAGTGCTGATGGGCAGGACCATATATAACTGTTATTATCCCTTATACATCAGGTAGAGATGAGGCTGATGAATTGTGATTCCTGTACAGAAGGCTGGCAGGACACTTGATTGAATATGATTACCAAGTAAAAGTATAAGGTGGCCTTGATACTTCCACTGATCCTAAAAGTGCACATCTCAAGACATTTTCTAAAATATTGTAGCCCTCTACCACAACTGGTTTATAAATACACTTCTATGTCTGGACTTCAGAGTTGCCACAAGTCCACTAGAAGTCAATAGGCTCCATGGTACTCAGTTCCTCTGAAAGTCTGGGCATAGTTTTCAATGGTACTCTGTAGAAAGGGAACATCACTGTGGTGGGTTGACCCTGGTTAGACACCAGATGCCACCATAGTGGTTCTATCACTCCCATCCTCAACTGGACAGGAGAAAGAAAATATAACGAAATGCTTCTGGGTCAAGATAAGGACAGAGAGAGGTCGTTACCATCATCAGAATTACAGACTCAACCTGGGGAAATCATTTTAGTTTAATACAAATCAAAATCAGGGTAGGGTAATAAGAAATAAAATGGAATCTTAAAACACATTCCCCCCATCACTCCCTTCTTCTTGGGCTTAACTTCACTCACAGTTTCTCTGCCTCCTCCCACCGAGCGGTTC
>NW_010301658.1:41117-49797 GCF_000700745.2 Antrostomus carolinensis
GCTCCATGGGAGGCAGCCCTCCATGAACTTCTCCAATGTGAGTCCTTCCTCTGAGCTGCAGTTCTTCACAAACTTCTCCCTCCCGTGGGGTCACAAGTTCTGCCAGCAAACCTGCTCTGGCGTGGGCTCCTCTCTCCACGGGGCCACAGGTCCTGCCAGGAACCTGCTCCAGGATGGGCTTCCCAAGGGGTCAAAGCTTCCTTCAGGCATTCACCTGCTCCACCATGGGGTCCTCCATGGGCTGCAGGTGGACATCTGCTTCACCGTGGACCTCCATGGGCTGCAGGGGACAACCTGCCTCACCATGGTCTTCACCACAGGCTGCAGGAGAATCTCTGCTTCGGCACCTGCAGCACCTCCTCCCCCTCCTTCACTGACCTCGGTGTCTGCAGAGCTGTTGCTCTCACATATTCTCACTCCTCTCTCTGGCTGCAGTTGCTGTTGCTCAAGTTTTCTCCCTTCTAAAATATGTTATCACAGAGATGCTACCACTGTTGCCGACCACTCATCCATCTTGGAGCCAGCTGGCATTGGCTCTGTTGGACCTGGGGGAAGTTTCTGACAGCTTCTCACAGAAGCCACCCTTGTTGTCCCCCCCGCTATCAAAACCTTGCCAAGCAGAGCCAATACAATCAGAAAACAAGTACGAATATTACAGAGATTATAATCCTGCACACAAACCTCCAATTACACATCCAAGTACTTTCCTTTATATATGAACGCATGCTCAAATTTTATAAATTAACAAAATGGATTTCATTTAAAAGACTATCCTTTCTTCAGCCAGCTTACTCAATTAAACCCAGCTTACTAAAAGCAAAGCAATTATTTCTATCAAAGGGCATTAAATTTAAAAAGAACTGAATCAGACACTCTTAGATTAATGTGGAAATGCAATAGGAGCTTATAATCTTTGCTCAAACATAAAGCCAAAATAAAAAGAGCAGTGTTGATGTTCAGCCCTCAAAGTACGTCTGCAACAATTGAAAAGCAAAGCATCAGTGTGATCTAAAACAGTTTGTATCACCTAGTTACCATGTATCATTTGGCAAATACATTTGCAATTTAACCATCATATATTGATCAAAAAAAAAAAACAGCTACATGGGAAAGAAGATTCCTTTCAGGGAACTTTGCAATGAACTTCAGTGAAATTATTGTTTAGTCCTTTGCTGAAATGAATCTTGCAAAAAATAACTCAAGCATAGACCTTTCAAATGCCAAGTAACAATTATAATAGTATAGTTTCAAAAAGATCTGTTTTGCTAAATCCAAGTTTACAAGTAAGTTAAAAAATCAGGAGAGAAAACAATATGGCAAAGGAACTATGTGCATAAAATACGGTAGGTATGCCAGTGTTTGGTTAATTACATGCCAATATAATGTAACCAATGTGTGGTTTATTACATTACTTACTGCAGTTCTTGCATTCCTACAATAAATTTAAAATTCTAATTATTCTATTAAGTAAATCATTTTTAAAAACCCTGACAGAAGATGCAAACTCTTATTTTTATTATATTGTAATCAGCCTAATGACATTTTCTTTTCACATCATTAAGCAATAATTTATGGTGCAGTGCAAATAATTCAGATTAATTCTAAGTATATCAAAATCATTTACCTATTTTGAACATGACATATGTTCCTGTATCCTGGAAGCAGTGAAGTGAATTTCTATCTAATATCTTAAATAGAATTTTTAATCTGATTTTGGTTTTTGCCTCCCTGTATGTTCCCCATACACCTCATCTAGAGTTACACTGACAAGAATATTGCTGAGAATTCACCTTTATGAGTGAGATCTAATGGCATGTGCTACCATGAAAACTGGATGAAAACAGATACTCTTAGGAAGCTGATCTTTACTCACAGAGTATGGACTGGAAACACAAAACATTTCTGTCTCATAATGGGACTAAATATACAGAGACTGCACTTTGTAAGAGGGGTTGGGACTGACCTGTTTGAAAAATCTAGGCTGAGGAATGGTTTTCTAGAAACGAATGTTACTTAGGAATAAAGTTCAGGGAAAATGTCAATATACACACGGTAAAAAAATACAGAGTCAGAAAGACTTGCAATCACCACCATTTGTAATTTTCCTGTTCCCTCCAGGACATTTTTCAAGGGTAGAAGTAATGTCTGGAAACATCTTGACCATGTAAGGAAAAATCACTAAAGCTGATTGCAAGTAGGAAAGATACAACATTCAGTAAGTGCAGCTCATTTCTCCTACACAGGGGTGTGGGTTGCCCCCTTTACTCCCAGTGGGATGTCCCCCCTGCAGCAAACTCTTTTGGTAAGCACAATGAATCAGCAATCAAGGCATATGTGCTGGTGTGAGCTGCTGTGCTCTTTTTGTGAGGTACAGTTGGCTACTCAACACAAAAGGGCTGGATGGCTGAAATCGGAAGGAACCTCCAGAGATCGTCTGGTCCAGATCCCCGTTTGGCTGTGCATTTTCAACAGTCACAATACAACTTATATCTGTAGCTTCCAGCACCTATTAATAATTGAGCTACCTTTTATAAACTATTTATAAATCAAGTCCTAGTACAAAGTGTTGTCAAAAATCCAGCCTTTTCCTGGCTGGAAGCCCAACTCTAAGAACATGGCCCCAGAGGTGGGTATAGAGTACCTGGCTCTTGGGCTCAAGCCAAGGGCAGGTGAAAGGCCCTTCAACCAACCTGAATGCACTGGAAGACTCAACCTCTGGATCACAGCAGTATGAAAGCCTGGCAACAGGGCACATCCACTGTACGGTCTAACTAACCCACAGTGCAAGATTAATATTTTACTAGTGAATTTAACTGAATATTATGCTTAATTGACTTTAATCTGCAGAAACACATTAGAGTGGTGCTCCCTGTGGACAGTTAAAATAAAGCCACTTCCTAGGTTCCTAGATTGCCGATTTTATGCCCCTGATACATTAGTTTGGTTAAAATTTTGTCTGATTTTGCCACAATGAGTCATAGCAATACCAAAAATTTATTAATTTTAAAATTTCAGTTTCCATCACTAAAGAGCCAGTCTGTTACACAGCTTGGTTTTAAATCTCCTGCACCTGGAGTGTAGAGGAGCAGAGTTGTTTGATTATGGATGGCTCTGAAGACTGCAGTTTCCTAAGGTTACATATTTTACGCTTTCTATGTCCTATGGCATCTCCCCGGGGACACTGTGGTGGAACACTACTTCCCTAAAGGAAGTACTGCAGTTGGATATTTGTAGTTCATTCTACTGAAATAATAGTTGGGTGGGCTTTTTTCAAATATATTTTTTTCTTTGTTCTTATTACTATTGAAGTGAACTTTAGTAGTTTACTGATACTTTTAATAAGCAAGAATTTAATCTTTTAGCAGGAAAGGAAGCCTGGTATTTGTTAAAAAATGAGCATACACTGGTATGTGCAATAAAATAAGACCCCACCACCCTCAACTTCTATTCCTGTATAATCATTATTCCACACAGGGAGTACTGGGGTAGGATTAACTTCCAAAAATTATCAGCAAGAGAGAAAATTCACAGCAAGCATGTTTGCTATGTTTATTTGGATTTATACAGCTGTAGCTGAAAATCCTGTCACTTAGTTATTTCAGTTTTTTGAGTGAAAAAATTTCCACACCTTTCCCCAGATGTCAATTTTCCCATGAGAGGGAGAGATCAGCTAGAGGAAAACAGGAAAACTTCCGCAGGACAACCCAAAGACCTGCTCTTCGAGGTAGCATTAGTATTATTAGTAATATAGATCTGTGTAATGATAATGCCCAAAAACTAACCTGGAACATGAGCCACCATGCTAACAACTTCATAACACACAATAGAGATGGGCTGTGCCTCAGAGCTTAAAATGACCATAGAGGTTACATACAATTTGAATATTATTAGGTGGGGTAGGAGAGAAAGCTAAAAGTTGGAACGAGCCTAATATCTCTAATCAACATAACCAAAAATGTGAAAGATCCCCTTGCTTTCTTTAAAGAAGATAACTGATTTTAGCATGGGAACTCTTTGGACACAGGTGAAGGGATTGAAAAACATGGGAAAACAGTTGGGTTTTTTTTCTTAACTGAGTGTCAGTGGTGAGGCTGTGATTCTTCTATTTAGTTAAGCAAGAGTTTTGCATGTGACATGGTAACAGAAAAGGTGTATTAAGTCATAAGGTTGAAAGAAAGAGTTACCATTTGCAATGATGTATTTTTGCTTTTTTTCATGCTTTAAATGTTAAGTATAAAAGTTTGTAAAAAACCTAGAATAGCTGAGATTAAGTTTATACTTTCTTCAAGCAATAGAGGCTAATTTCAGCCATAGTTTCTTTTCAGTTGAACTAAATTAATAACTCAGTACAAATCATTCTCCCTATATATTTCTGTTCAGCATATTTTCTTTTAAAGGCTGATTATTGCAGTTCCTGTGTAAGTAGAGGATGTAAGGGAGACTTCTATTATTTTATGTCTTCCAAACTCAGTTGTTAGTTTCTAACTGACTTACAGAAATGCACTGGAGATGTCAGTTACAGCCACACCAAATGTATTATTTAGACTGATGTAGCAATCAGGTGATAATTCCCATTACACACCTTCAGTTCTTTTCACTTCAGTTCTTTTCAGTTATTTTCACTTGACACTGCTGAGGAGAATAACTGGTATTTTAATAAATTCACACTGTGAATTTTTTCTATATCTACTAAGAAAACACTATTGAAGCAGCTGCTTTGCATAAAATATTTAAATATTCCCCAAATAAGAACTTGGACCCAGGCCTTCATGGTCAATATGTTAACCATTGGATCAAAGAGTCATTCTGGTGCTCCTCTGCCAAATAATGACTTATAAACTTGAACAAAGTGGCACAACTTTGGCAAAAGAAACTGAATCCCAACTAGGAATACTCAGTAGTTCAATGGTTAGGCACTGTCCTGGGAGGCAAGAGACTAGTCTTTGCTTCTGATACAGAGAGATCTGGACCCTGGTAATTAGGCATATAATCAACTCAACACTACGAGCACATGGCTTATTATATAGCTCTCTATGGTCAAAAGTTTAGGTGGCAACTGATTTAGGGTACCAATGATTTAATTTTGTATTTAAGTGCCTCCCATTAATGTAGTCTATTAGATATTTAAGTCTTTTTGTGAATTGATGTGTCTTGTCTCAGTCCTTTATATGTAATATATTGTTCAACAGAATTCATATTTAAAACTAAAGTCACCTGCTCTTTCGTTCCTGGGTCTGTTACTGGTCTGATCTTTTATCTTGAGTTAGCCATTCACTCTTTCATCCAGCAGAATGATCGTATTTTTCAGATTCATCCATTTCTGAAGGCTAAATTACATCTATACCCCGAGGTGGTCTTGATAAACTACAAACCCATAGGGTTTTCATAAACCCCAAAGTTTCTGAAGGATGTTTTGAGCATACAAAATACAACTTCAGTGTCAATAAACACAAAAATACTACTAAAAAAATCTGAAGAGACAAAACTTTTATATCCATTCCCTAATCTGCACTGTTTTAGTGGCAAAGACATAGAATACACCAAGCAACATGTCAAACTAATTTGTCTTGAACAAAATAGAAACTCATTTCTTTGGGGTAAATGTTCATTGAAATTGTTTCCATTGTACCTGCTTCCTCAGGTACCTCCTACATTAAAAAAAAAAAAAAAAAAACTATTTTGCAATTAAGTCAAGTTCTTTAATGCAGTAACTTTCCTTTTTCTCTTCTTCTGTCAGTCAAATCATATTACAAAACCTTCTTCTACATTCAGCCAGACAGCTTGCTGTAAAGTGCTCACTTTTCTTTTAAAAAATAGGCATGCCATGCAACTTACCTCTCTGTAGTCTGTCATCAAGTCATCTGTATGATATAATCCCCACCCTGCTATGTCAGAAAGGTAGCATGTATTCAGCTGTCTATCACTTCTTTATGCTCATTAAACCTTTGATGAAGTCAGTGAGCCAAAATAGAATGTGAAAAATAGAAAATCCTTTGAAAACATTATGAAAGGGTACTCAGACACGTAGTCATTTAAAGAAGAGCATGTAAGTATGAAAGGAAGAACAGGTATCACAGAAGGGATGCTATTTTTAGCTTGAATTTCTATTAAAATAATAATCTGCATTTTTGTTATATGTTAATGAAAATATGTTATTTCGTTATATGTTAACGAAAATAACTGCAGCTTAATGGCAGCTTTACTGTAAGCTTTATGAAGATGAATGAACTTGAAACAAGTAAAACATTATTATTGGACTAATTAATTTAAGACTTACAGTGTAAGACAGGCAACTTTACCCTTCTCATCAGCAAGAGTAAATGTCATCTTGGCTTTCTTCATTAAATTATACACCTGTATTGTCTGTTGATTACATATATAATTTTATATGCCTGCATAAATGCACCCCTTAGATCTATGTCTACAGTTATTGCATACATTAAAAATATAAAAATACAAACCAAATGTGATAACAAAGACTACTTTTCACTATTTAGGATGCACAGTCCAGTGTATTTGTAGAAATTGTTATTTAATGTGACTGAGGAAAGTTTGATATTCACAAGTGCTGAAGAAAAATCCCCAAATCATGAGATTTCTTAAATATCCATGGGATTTTTGCCTTAATGAAA
Organism: Antrostomus carolinensis; assembly: GCF_000700745.2. Lineage (NCBI taxonomy): Eukaryota > Metazoa > Chordata > Aves > Caprimulgiformes > Caprimulgidae > Antrostomus > Antrostomus carolinensis. Next base: position 47,750 of record NW_010301658.1, read on the forward strand.
AATACCTATATTGCGTGCTCCTTGATTTGAATCTCCAGATGCACTTTTTACATGGCTTCAGCCTTATTTTACTGCAGTCCTGAGGACTAGAAAATTTACTTCCGTATAATCTGAGACATACTAATTTCACGACTACAGTAGTTATAAAGGTACACAGGTTGTGAGGCTGCCAAGAAAATCTTGAGAACTGGCCATACTGGCAGAGCCCACTTTGTTCAGAGTGGAGTAATGGAGCAGCAGTGGGCCTCCTACATCTTCACAGGCAGAAACTGCAAAACCTTCCTGCCAGCTAATTATCTCACTTGGGTTTTGTTTTGGTAGCACCCCTCCAGTCAGATTGTTAACGAGTGTTTGTTAGCTACCGAGTGAGTCCACAGTAGGAGGTAGTAACTTGAGATATGCAGCAGCAACAACTTGAAAAGTGTGAGGTATGAATGCATCAATGCACGGGAACTTGTAATAAGAAGTGAGCATGGCATGTTCTGATACCCATTGAAGGTCAACATTTTAAGAAGCAGCAATTTTAAGACACTAGAAAACAGAGACATTACACTTTATCTATCTACAACTATGTTTAGGATTCAGAAAAGAAAATGTAATGAAAAGAGTCAGCCTTTATCCTGTCTACATGAAGAGCCTTGGCTAGTTGAGAGGAGACGTTGTCACCTTTTAACTTAAATATGCTTTTGTTACCAAAAAAATATTACACATGAATTAGTGTCCATCAAAATACAAATATAGATAACCATTTTTTATTTGAGTATAACATATAGATTTTAAAGATGGCAGCTGCTTTCATCTTAGTAGTAGAGTTGAAGCTGACTTCAAGGAGCCATGAACACATGCGCGGTTAAACCTACATACAACCTTTGACTATGTGTCTTTGTTAGCAAGTAGTGCTGAAAAGCAAGACCAAATCTCTGTGGTGCAGAGCAGCATGCTATAAATGGGGATGACTGGAGATTTGCTTCAAAAGCAGACTTCTGATCTAAACTAATGTGCTAGAGGAGAAACTACCTTTCTGGCCTTGGCATAAGGACCTCAGCAATCTTATCAATAAGTGTTAGAGGAGGTGGTCAGAGTATTAAAGTGAAAAAGAGGATGCATTTCTTACTTGCCCTACGGACTACCTTCAGGCAAGTAATAAGCAACAACAAGAGAAAAACATTTCTGAAGATGGATTGCTGTTTCAATTTTTTTGTGCATTCAGCATCATTGCAGCATGTTTTTCATGTCTTCATTTCTTGGCATGAAGATCTGACTAGGAGATGCGAGCATTTAACATCTGAATTAGTGTGATGCTATGCATGGGCAAATGCATAATATGACCGGAGTGTCCTCTCAGACCACTGTATTATGTTTGTTTGATCACACATGTAATGACTTTGATGAAAAATGTGTAAAGTTCGGTGGTCAAGCTGGCACATCCAGAGCAGGTAGGAAAAAGGAAATAGAGGTTTTGAGAGAAGAGGAAGGCCACAAGCATTACATTTTTGAGATGAGAATAAGCAGACCACATAACAGGAGAAAGAATGTGGAAGATGTAGCATTTAGGTGGTCACATGTATGACATCTACCAAGAAGCAGGTACAACAGTCTCCATTGAAATAAGTAGATTTGTTTTCCATTAAGACTATATAAGAGAACTATTTTGTTTCCAGTTCTCCAAACACAGTGCAATAAATACCATGTGGAAATGTATGCAGCTACACTTCTCAAAATCTTCTCTGTTCAGTGGCAATTAGTTCAACTCTTTAATTACAGCAAACAGCATCCTAAGCACTGTAATGTATTCTGATACTGATTTTCAGAACAAAAAACAACAAATTTTCATAGAAAAGGGAAAATTTATTTATCTACCACTGAAATACTTAGTCACTAAGAAAACTGCCTTCCTCCTACAATGGCTGCATTCTTATGGAGAGCACTTCATCACTGAATTTCTCCCACATCAACCATAGTCTGTTGCTCTGCAGAAGTCATACTCTGTAGATACTACAGCAGTCAAAATATCTAATTATTATCATAGAATCATAGAATGGTTTGGA
>NW_010301659.1:0-293 GCF_000700745.2 Antrostomus carolinensis
ATGGAGGGGAAAGAGAGAAGGACAGAAAAAGAGGCTTCAACTTCTTCAATAGCCGCTCACCCACTGACATGCCAGCACATTCCCAGTCTCAGCCCCTTGGGACCCGACCTTTCTGAGCCAACACTGTTCCCCAAGTCTCCCACGGCTGCCACCGCCATTGCCGTGGGCTGGGACCTCTGCGCCGTGCTGGAGTTGTGACACAAGTGACCTGCCTCTGCCTCCAGCAGGCCAACAAAAGCAAGCAGCCCGCACAAAGAAATCCTGCAACACAATAGCACGTCTCCACATAAATC
>NW_010301659.1:327-89631 GCF_000700745.2 Antrostomus carolinensis
CTGTCAGACCCCGACCCCTGCATGGAACGGCTGTGTGACTGCAGGTGTGAGAGCCCCTGGTGAGGCCCCTGAGCCCTCCCAGCCGCCTTCCCCTGTCAGCCCCACCGTTGCCCAGGCCCCAGGCAGCCCTGCTTTGCTCCTCTCCACCTTCCCTGTGAGCACCAAGTTGATGCCATAGCAACTTCTTCTCTTTTTATATTGAGCTGACATAGGAATCTGAGGAAGGATGCTGTGACCAAGCCAACATACAGATGCTCAGAGAGTGAAAAGGAGGCAGAGATGCTCATCACTCATTAGGGACATCAATGGTTTAAAATCTCTGTATGTTCCTTAGACCATGTGATTCCCCAAGGAAGCGGATAAATACTTTCTCTCACAGGAAGGTAAACTGAGTCACAGAGGAGTGAAAGGACTTAATTGTGTTCGCAAAATGAGCCTTGAGCTGTGGGCTGAGAGCTGGGTGCCTGTTTCCTCCAGCTTTATGCTAACCATTAGTCCACGCTGCCTCTTGGTGATAAGGAGAGAGTTCATGTTCAGGTGTGTTGGGTTTGTAGGGGGGAGGAGGGTGGGGTGGGGGAGAGGCCACCTTGTGAGAGCAAAAAGCTCCCCTGGCTCCAAGGTGGAGACCCCCCAGTCAAGGTTGGGACAATGAGCACTAGAGAAACACCTCTGCGAATCCATATTTGTGAGGGGAAGGACTGTCCTGAAAAGAAGAAGGTGGAGAGCACCTGGAGGAGAGGCCATTGACCAGAACAAAAGACAACCATCAGCCTAAACAAAGAGAGAGCTTCATTGCCAGGAGGAAGGAGGAGGAGGGGGAGGATAGAGAACCTCAGACATCCAGTTCAACTGCATGGAGAAAGACAAGGTAAAGGAGGTCCCTGCAGCCCATGGAGGTTCAATGGTGGAGCAGATATCCACGTGTAGGCCATGGAGGACCCCACGCTGGAGCACAAAAGCTGAGCCTGAGAGCAACTGTGAATGAATTGAGACCCTGAGAGTGGCTCAATGCCAGAGCGGGGGGTGGACGCCTGGAGTGCGGGGCGAGTCTGCAGCCCATGGACGTTCCCATGCCAGAGTAGGGAGCTGAGCCGAAGAGATCCGTGATTCCATGGGAAGCTCACTTTGGAACATCTTGTTCCTGGACTTTCATGCCAGGAAAAGCAGCAATGGTGAACTGACTGCAACCCCATTCCCTGTCCCATGTGCTGCTGCGGGAGGAAGGTAGAGACATCGGGAGCAAAGTGATTTGAGCCTGGGAAGAAGGGAGGGGTGGGGGGAAGGTGTTGTAAGATGTGGTTGTGTTTTCTCATTGTGTTACTCGGATGAATGGCAATGAAAAAATATTTTTCTTCACTGAGTTGAGTCATTTTTGCTCGTGACTGTAACTGGTGAGTGAGCTGTCCCTGTCCTTCATTCCTAATCTCATGCCCCCTTTGTTGTGATTCCCATCCCAACTCACCAGGTTGGGGGAGTGAGTGCAGGACTGCATGGTCCTACTGTGGGTTAAACCACCACATCAGGTCATGGCCAAATCTCATCTGGTCCCACATTGCAGTGAGAACAAGACAACAGTGAAATTCTGGGAGGGGAACACATGCCCAAAAGCCTTTTGCCTCCTGAAAACAGGAGCAATGTTCCCTTTTATTTTAGAATTATCACCTGAGCTGATTAAAGCAGTTATCAACTTCAGTTGTTCTTTACATGTCGTTTTTGTTTCACATTTCCAATGTTTTTCCTGTGTGCACCGCATAAATTATTGAAACATTATTTTATTTATCCATCCCCTTGTGACAGAAATAGGTTATTTGAAAGCAAATCTTGCCCTAATCAGTTTTGTTTGTCTTGGTTTCTCTCTTCAATATTGCCACTGCTTTTGGGTTAGTGAACAACACTAGCTTGCTTTTGTGGAGAACAAAAAGCACCGTGGGCTGATAAAGACAGGGTGCTAAATTAAAGGTTATTCCAAAATACATCATTGGTGGCTAGGAAACAATAGGCTTGTAAAACTTTTAGCAAGCTGGGTGGGGAAAGAAGATAACACACTGAAGTTAGGATGGGGATTGTCTAGATCCCCACAGCCCTGCTTCCCATTGAGACCTAACCTCAGCATGAAACTTGCCTGGTTCAAAACTGCCTCCAGAATTGGCCATCAAGAATATGAGACAGTGAAATAAGCAAACCCCAGGGTGCCAATATATGGGCTCAGGTTTATATCTTATATAAAATGGCATAACAGTGTTGTCCATTCCTAGCCTGTACTCAATTCTTTTTATACACTAATACATCAGCAAAACCCGATCACCCTACCCAAGCTCTGTTACAGAAGCACTCACTTAAAATGTTATCTTTTTTTTTCTCCTTTTGAGTGCTGTGCATTCCATCCTGATTATAAGAAAAATAAAATTAAGCAATGGTACTCACACAATATCCTACTACTAAAAGCAAATAGTATAATCAAGTTTGATGTAAACATGACACAACTTGCTTAGTTGGTAAGGGTTCTAAACTCTAGCTAACTACCTGTACTTTAAAATTAGGTCTGCTTAAAATATCTCAAGCAATATTATTAAAGAGCCAAGTGATGCTCAGAATGTTAGCAGGACTGTTCTGGTTTTGAAGCACAGTTTCAAATAAAATGAATTTTAAACAGTTCAAAACATTGCAATTTCTCACCTGCACATATGGCTTACGACAAATTTGAATACTGAGTGTTATCTGAATCTTAAACTCTGAACCAGTATACACAAATACAGTTAGGGGGGTTGGGAGCTGCAGTCAAATCTATTTGCTACTCAGGCTAAAATTATTTGAAAAGTTATTATTTTTCTCCCTTTCCCTCCCTTGATTCTACATTCGTGGTTCCCCTAAATGACACAAAATTATATATTGAATTTTTTCTCCCGTGTCACAAAAAAATATACTGGACTGAACCCATGAACCAGGAGAGTTAAGTCAATGCACATGATCCTTTTGACAAACTTTACTGCATGTTGCCAGCCTTTGCAGATAATTACAAAAATTTTAATGTAGTTTGTCTTTACTGAATATAAGAAAACTAAAGCATTTTTTCTGTCCTACTCATATAATGAGAAAGAACTAAATTAACATGGATTAAATCCACATGGCGTTCTTATAAAATACAGCACAATCTATTTTAGCAAACGCAGAAATGACCATTTTTATCTAACATTGCTGAAGTATTCTAGATTTGACACAAAAAAGCCACAGCTCTAATATTAGATTTAAATAGTGCAAATTACAGCACATGTTAAATAACTATTCCCTTGTGTATTTATAGCTTTAGGTTCTGAACTTGCTGTCTTGCATATTTTTCACACAGTCCTTTTAAAAAGTTTTCAGTCCCTTCACTGATATTTTATTATTAATGACGATTAACCTGTAGTTGTTGTTGTCGCACTGAAGATTATTTAAAAATATTGTTTTGTTAATAAAAGTGGTGGAAGGTTTCATTCTGTTGAAACACTTTTATGGCATTTTTTTTTTTTTTCAACTAAATGGTTTCTTTTGGCAATTCAAATCCAGATTTTTGCTTTTTTTAGGTTTTTCAAAATATACATGCTTAATTTGGAAAGCAAAAAACTAAAACTATTTGCACTAAAATGAGGAAATATATCATCTGAGTCTGATTTGCCAATTACACCTTACCACAAATTTGTAAGTAGATTAAATTCTTTTTAATTGAAAAACTCCAAGAGACTTTTTTTTTTTTTTTTAAGAAATACTAATATTTAATGGAGATGAATGATACATCTAGCAACACAAACATACAGCAGCCGAAAGTAGTAGTCTGCATTTACAAAGCTAAACTTGGGAAATTTATCGAAGTCCACATAAAAAAGGGTAGTCTACATTACACAAGTTATGATCTGTTTGCAAAGTGAATACAACTCTAGACCTGAGTTGACCACCGCTGATGTAGGCAGAGAGCACAGCAGAGGGAAACCCCATTGCAGGGGTTGTGTCCAAGCCCTGGATGACTAGTCTTAGCATTCTTCTCCAGTTCACCTTCAGATATCGCTTTACGGACCTGGTAGTGATTTTTCAGATATGTTTCTGTTTGAACTTTACATATTCTAAACCACATAGATAAAAGTGTGCTTTCTTTAAAAAGAGCACTTAAGGTTTCACAGTTAAGACTATTTCTGTGTGTTGAGCAAACTGATTGATCTAATTACTGAAACCTTATAGAATCATCTCTTTGGAGAGTCTGATATCCATTTGCTGGCATATAGTATCTCATGGCCACTGCTGAAAAGGGAATAAGGAGTTCTGGAATCAACCTGAAGTGCTTTCATGGTCAACCACGTATATTTGGACACAAAACTTCACTACCTTTGCCCATGTTTACCCACTGCTATAAGAGGGAAAATGTTTGTGTACTGTGGTGGTTTGAACCACAGTGGGACCTGCAATCACTCCCCCAAGCTGGTGAGATGGGATGGGAGACACAACAAAGGGGGCACAGGATTAGGAATGAAGGACTGGGATGGTTCACTCAGCAGTTATGGTCACGGGCAAAACAGACCCCAACGTGGGGAAGAAAAATCAATTTAATTTGTTGCAAACCGTCTGAGTAGACAAAACAACCATATCTTACAACACCTTCCCCCCACCCCTCCCTTCTTCCTGGGCTCAAATTACTTTGCTCCCGATTTCTCTACCTTCCCCCCCACAGTGGCACAGGGGGCAGGGAATGGGGGTTCAGTCAGTTCACCTCTGCCACTCTTCCCAGGATGAAAGTCCAGGAACAAGATGTTCCAACACAGGTTTCCCATGGAGTCACGGACCTCCCTGGGCTCAGCTCCAGGCTCTGGCATGGGGACATCCACAGGCTGCATGAGACTTTCCCCACTCTGGGGTTCTACTCCCCACTCTGGCTTGGGGTCACAATTTCAGTCACACTTGTTCTCAGACTCAACTTCTCTGCTCCAGCGTGGGTCCTCTATGGGTTTTCTGCTCCGCCATTGAATCTCCATGGGCTGCAAGAGGACTTCCTTTGTCTTTTCCTACCCCATGTGGTTGAACTGGGTGTGGGTCTTTTTGTCCTTCCTTCTGGCAACAAAGCTCTCTCTCTGTCTCTCTTTGTTTTGGCTGATGGTCCTCTCTTGTTTGGTCAACCGTTTCTCCTTCAGGTACCACACCTTCTTCTTTTCAGGACATTCCACCCCCTCACAAATACGGATTCACAGAGGCATTTCTCTAGTGCTTATTGGCCCAGCCTGGGCTGGGAGGTCTGAACTTTCTGCTCTCATAAGGTGGCCCTTCCTCCACTACCAAAAAAAACCGACTTCCTCACCCCCCCTCGCCTCCCGACACACACACAAATCCAACACAGTGTACTCACCCTACAGGGCAGCTGTGCACTTACCATAGCTAGAAGAATAGCAAATAAATCAAGTCAGCAATAGCTGCTTACACAAGATAAAGTAAAGTACATTTCCACCAGGTTGAAGATTTAGAGAGATGGCAATACCTGGCGAATAATGTTTGAAGTTTTGTTTCTTTGGACAAAGACTGTCTGGAATGTCACTGGCTTGTGGGTACTCTGACTCAAACTAATAAGTTTGAGATTTTCTACAACAATGAAATGTCTTGGTTTTCCCCTCATCTATACTATCATTTCAGGAGCTTTTAAAATCTAAATTAATTAGTAATTGTGAAATAGTTTTTAAAATTTCCTAAATAAGTAGTCTTTTTCTAGTTACAGAATTGCATTTATGCATCAAGTTTTCAGTAGTTTATTTCCATATTCTGCAGTTCTAAATATATTATCTTCTATTTTTCATATTGTAGGAATAACTTTTTCTGGCTGATTGTAGTAGGGGAGCAATTTTTATATGCACACCTCTGCAGGTGAATACAGGAGTAATATAATGAAGACTGAACGGATGGCTTCCACATCCTGCTGATCACCCTACCAAAGCACTGTTACAGTTACCTGTGGTGCCCTGGGGTTTGTCTTCACTCTAGTATGAACCCCTCGAATGTAGTGTGCTTCTGAAGTGCAGTACAAAATCTTGAAGGAAAAAACACTAGCAGAACAATCTCTGTCACCTCTCAAATAAAGGGAATGTATAAAGGGAATATAATGTATTTAACTTCCTACAAAAAGGCTGGCTTACTTGGAACACCTACAGTGATCCACACAGTGAAGCATTTGTAATAGTCAAACACAGAGGCTTAAGGTGTTGGGAAAGGAAATGGTCCATGAAAGAGTGGTCTACAGAGTTAAATCTCTAAACTAGGCTCACCTTGCAGCCAATTTTGAAAACATATTTCAGGTCAGGAAATAGTAGGGAACAAGTTTAAGTGAATGTCAAACCCACTAACCCTTCTCCACAGAGGAGAAAAAGTAATTCATGAAATCAGCAAAGGATTAAGGCAGTTCAGGTGCCTCTACACAGCTGAAGAAAAGCAGGTCAGAGTGTGCCCTTGAGCTCTGGATCCCTGACAGTCCACACTGCTTGATTATTATCTTACCTTTGGGTTTTGTTTTAGACCCCCAGCTCTCTTTCCAGGAAGCAACCATGGCCTGGCTCTGAGTATAATCCCCTACATGCACCACTCCCAAAGGGCAATATGTATAACTATTCCAGGTTTGGCTTTCCCGTCCTACAAAGTTCTTCAGAACCATTCCAGCACAATTCATGCCTCAAAAGCCTCTTCATATGCTCAGTCCCACGGTTCCTCCTCTTCCACAAGCAGATAGAGACCTCTCCTTGCTAGTCGACCACTCTCTTCTGAAGATACTCAAGAGAAAATAAATCATAACCTCTCTCACTAGGGCTGGAGGTCAGTTCATATGTGTGCAAGTGCCACTTCTCCAGACCAGAATGTTCCAAGGCCTTCCTGAGTCTCCCCCAGTAGAAAGCCCTGGGTTAACCTCTACTGCAGCTGTTGAAACAAACAAGCACTGCAATTAACAGTGGAAGTTTGTTACTTCCACCCTGTGAAACAGGACAAATACAGTCCACATCAAAAAGTTTCTACTCTCCAACTGAAGAAAGTGAACAAAGCTAGCTTCAAATTACTCTCTTTTCTTAAATGGCCATTGCTTCTAAGGCTATGTCTCCACTTAAGAATTAATTAAATCTTTTAAAATTGTAATTCTTTTTCCTGAGTCACCCATGCACACCCTGTAGCATTGCCGTACTGCAACGTTACATCCAAACTGGTGTATGCACTAGTTCAATAGCCATGTGTTATTGCTACTGCTTCCCTAAAAAATTAGCACGGGTATTAAAAGGGAAAGAGCATTTCCCAGTTAGGCTCTGCACCTTCAAATCTGTTTGATTTTTGGTTCAAAACAGCCTTCAGGTGTCAGTGCAAAACCAGTCTTTTCTGTACAGCTCATTGGCAAAAGATGAGCAAAGATACGGTTGGAAGGAACTCTGGTGGTGATTTGATAGTGATTTTGATTAAATTTACTGGAGTCACATGGTTGCTGTTGCATTTTTATCCATGGATAATTACGGACTCTGCTCATTTTATGAGATGTATTTTTAAGAGTTTATCAGTGGCTTGGGATGAGTGCTCTTTTGTTTAGTGATGTATAAATTTGAATAATAACAAATAACAAAGTGAAGTAGAATGAGGGAAGGGAGGAGACCTAAGTCTGGGAAGATTCCTCACTATGCATGTCTGCTGCATTTGATCACAGCATAGATGCTACAGCAGTGGACATTATAGAAAACCCTAATACAAATCTGATTAGATAAATATTAATTACCATGTACTAGCTGTGCACTTTACTGGAGTGTATGTATTGATGCTTTCAGTCAAAGGCTTATGTTATTAGCATACACTTAATGATCAGTTGCTTCCTTTTACACAGTTCTAATGTTTTGTCGAGCAGACGCCAGGAAACAGGACTGTAACGGTGCACTGTGACGCTGCGTTACAGCAACACACGGCTTCATTTCATCTCTCCCCAGTGCTGCACCGTGTTAGCCTCACACTCTGGGGCACCACTGTGCTTTTCCATGGAACACCCCAAGTTACGGACTGACACTTCCCAACCAAAGAGAAGCAGAGTGCGGGTTGATTATTGCAGATGTATCATATCATCTCAGTAACATCACAACAGCTAAACATTAGGCATCCTGTCCTTGCTGCACTAATTGTGGTGTTGAGGAATTTTATTACTCTTTTGAATTACTGGTAGCAACACTGAGGCACTTGCAGGGTTTTGCACTGGCCTTCTTAACAAAAACTAAAAAAACAACAGAGACAGGACTTCCTCTCTTGCATATTAGAAAAAGTATTCATAAAAAAGATTGTTCCTATTTGGAATCAAACAACTGCATTCACCAAAAAGTTAAATTAGGGGGGAAATTTGAGGTTAGTCATCATTGTGAAAATAACATTTACTTGATTGTTAAAATAACATTGACTTGGACAATTTTGATGTATTAAAAACTTCTTAATTATACAAACATTCAGAGTGAAGAAAGCATATAAAAATGGAAAAAAGTCTAAATGGATTAGTTAACATTTAAGAAGCCACAAAGAACCTCCCCCCCTTCTGTCAAAATGTCATTAAACCAAGACATAGCTATGGAAAGCCTGATTCTGACAAAGCTGCATTTTCCACTGATAAAATATCATGAAGGGAGGTTTTCTCATAATTAATATAAAGCAGTAACAAGGTGTTCTCTTTTAGGTTACTGTAGTACATTTGAGATAAGTTTTATTTCTTTTATGACAGTATGAGGCCAAGTGTTTTGCGACTGTGCTGTACTACCACTCAGCACACTTGAACTGTGCAGTAAGGAGTGCCTATGACAGGCATCTGTTTGGGTTCTGTTATGGGCTTGTGCTGTGGGTCTGTGGTTTTTACCAGAGGAGTGCAAGCTGTGTATTGGTCCTGTTGCCTGTGTTTCACTGTGGTTGTTTGGCCGTAGGTTCTCGTGTCTGGTCTGGAGTGGGTGTACAGCTGTGGTGAGCAGCGCCAGCACCGCACCGTCTGTGCAGCTGAGTATAGCCTGCTTCCACTTTTATGTATAAACACGCAACATGCCACCACACTTTGTGGCTGTGCTGAACAGCTTTAATATATGTTATGACAATGCTGTATTGTGCTCAGTATTATTGCTGCTTGCTCTGTACTGTAGGCATGAATTTAGCTGTGTGATTATGCTATAATATCACTGCGCTCCGCATTGCCCGGTCGTGCCAGGCTTACATTGTGTGCCGTGTATTATAATAATGTTGACAGCGCTGAACGGCACCGTTCGGCACTTTGCAGTTCTGCTGTATTCGTTTAAGGTGGTGTCAGGGCTTTGTGTGTTGCTCTGCCAGGCTGGGTGAGGGTAGCGTGGAGGGCTCCTCACTCACCTTATGGGGATGTGTAGAATTAATGTTATGTAATCCACACTTTGTGGTTGGCTTGCATTAGTGCCGTGTGTTCTCTGCTGCTTGATTGTGGGGTATTAATGTCAAAATCCTCTATGATCTACTGTCATATGGTTGTGGTGTAGCCTCTGATAAAATCATGGCTTAGGTTTCTTAATAATGCAGAATTTTAAGAGACAACAAAATGTATAGGAATTGTTTTATATTAAAAATGCAGCATAATTGTATAATTACAGTATTTGCATCATGGTAAACAGATTGGCTGGGTTATTTCAGATTCTTTAAAGTCGGGATGGCATCAGGCCTACAGTATTTCTAAACTGTTTTGCCCGTCTGCAGTTGTATAATGAAACACCACAAATTTTACCCAGCAATACTTGAGCTTTCTAAGTGCTGCATTATGAGCATAAAATTACCAAATGTACTGAACATACTTACCAACACCAAACTAAAATCCCTTATCTCTCACCCGCAAATTAAGTCTCCACAGATCCTTTTTTACAATGCTGAAGTAATAAATATATATATATTTATTTCTACAACCATTTTAAGAAATTAGAAGGAAACCCACACAGTAGTTTAGCAGTTAATTTACAACAGTACAGCCTCTCGAGTAAGTATGTAAAACAAACACACATCATTTATTTCCCTCATTTGAAGTCCCTGCTCCCCGACACAGACAGACAGACTCATACACACAGATCACTACAGCCCAAATTGGACATTAGAGAAGAAACTAGGACTTCTTTGCTATCATCCGTGATTGCCCTGAGGGTTGAGGAGTGGCCAATTTACAGCATGAATATAGTCTGGGGATACATGAATCATGAATCATGTTTGATGTATGGAAAGGCACAGTCATTCTGAAAGGCTGCAAATGCAGTCATCTGTTTTTTAAGTGAAAAAAAATGCTTGCAAAACACCACCACCACTACAAACAGAGAGATTAAATACCTGGGAAATATTATTTAAAAGACACCATCTTTGCTGTTTTTTGTTTTGTTTTGTTTTGTTTTTTAATTGGGTTGGAAGGGGTTACTTCATTATGCAGCAAATTAGAAAATTCATAATTTATCATTGCACCCAGTCGAAATGCCACCCAACTGAGTCGCACCCCTGTGAAAACCATCACATAGTAACAAACTGTCAAAGCCTGCTGCAGCCGACGGGCAAAATTAATATGCAAATGTATGCAAGAAATTAAAAAGCAGAATTACCCAGGCAAATGAGGTAGCTATACTTGAATTGTTAGAATTATGAATAATTACTGCGAATTTTCTGCTCCTAATATAACTTGTTTTTTGATAAACAAAGACTTAATTATCGAGATGCGCTGGAGAATTTCCGTGGCGCTCATTAATCTTGCAAAAAAAACAAGTCCCTGGTGCCCAAACCGTAATGAAGAGCGCGTGCCCTGAATCTTCAGAAAGATCAGAGGCACCAGGGTGCCAGGGCTAGAGAAAAAAAATGACAGTGCCAATGTCCCCTCCTGTACCCTGGAGTGTCATAACGTCTTCCACTAACTATCAAAGGGACTTATTTATGCCAGCAGCTGAGCTATAAGTCCAATTTACGATGCCTTAAGCAGTGGTGAAATGATCTGTTGATGTGCTATGGAAATGCCATCTTGCAGTAGCTCGATTTGGTCCCAGTGATACCAACACGATGAGGACCCTCGGCTTCTCTGCTAATGGATGCAGCATGACAGACCATAATACACAAGAGGGACAATCTTTTAGGACCAGTCTCAATGGTCCTCCATTAATCTTGGTTCTGCAGCACTGTGGTGTCCATGGGAACAAGGGCATTATCATAAGCACTGGTTTTAAATGTTCCCATTAGGGATTGCAATACAGAGGAGAGATGCATGGGGTGAGAGGGTTAGGGGAGACAGTCCACTATTAGTTTACATTTTTTTTTATGACCTGGATTCAAACCATAATGGGTGGCTCAGAGAATTTGCTCTTCCTAAATAACATAAAGAAAACAACAAAGGAGGAAGCAGCTAAGTGTACAGCGTGGTGCGGTGCTGCATGTTCGTCTTCTCTGTTTTTACAGCTAGAAAATCAGCTTGGCCCTGGTGGGCTGAGATAATTTACCATGAGAAAGCAAAGGGAAAATAACCCCAGGTACTCTCAGCACAGACCAAATCGAACCCGCTGTGAGCTTATTATTACTTAAAAACTGGCATCTAAGTGGAAATGACTGACTCTCTGTCATTATCCCTATTACCACCATGATAAACCCAAGCAGATGATAAGGCAAAATTACAAAACATCAGTTCTGGAGCTCGGAGGCTACTTCAGAAGCTCAAGGCAGGCTGCGTTTTTGAATGCTTCCTTCTCTGCATTCAAGTCCCCAAATTTTCTGATGCCTTGACAGAACCATTTCACTGCATAGGCAAATTGTCACCTTTTAAACCAGGGCATCTGTCATTTTTATACGAGGGTCTACCACTCACTCTCACGCTTAATCCTCCAATTTCTCTACACACACAGAGTGGCTACAGTACCGTGACGTTTGAAATTTCACTCTCACAGCCTGCATTACACTTAGAAAGGGGAACGATGGGGTGACAACTGCCTCATAACTGACAGAAAGGACACCCTTCTTTACCGCTGGGCTTCATTTTTTAATCAGCAGGAGAAGCAGCTTGCCTGGGGAGGAACAGTATTTCAGAGTGAGAAGAAAGGAGCAAATGGAGAGTACAAAAAGGCACTTCTAAGATCATCCACTGTGCTCTCACCCTTCACATTACTGTGGCCGAGAGAAGTGCATTTCCCACACATATCCCTTCTGCTGCCTTCTCCAGCCTCTCCCTGCAGACGGGTGACGGGCACATTGGCAGGGAGTGCTGCAGACTCTTCTCCAGCAGCTTCTCCCCCGTGCAACAGAGATGGAGGGGACCCAGAAAGCAAAGCATTGCCTAGGTTTGTGTCTTACACCTGGCTTAGCAGGTTGATAATTCACTTCACCAGTTGTTGGGAAAAAGGGTGTTATTATAAAAGGAGCAGTAATTCTGTCTGTCATGGTTGCCTACCTTCCTGCTGCTCAGTGAGTAGAACGGCTACTAAAGATCTTACCAATCTTCTTACCTATATCCTTTTCCTCCTAGGGATGGGGAACTTAATTTTCCAGTCCTGCTATTGCTAAGGTGTATTTCATACAAAGTGTTGACTGGTTACAAACCATGGTTTCACAGCCCTCTTGATGACTCTTACCACCCCAGGCTGAGTCACACACTTGCCGGGGCAGCTCCCCAGATCCCATAGCCTGATGGTGTGGTGCTACCAAAGCAGCTGCCATCTCCCTCTATTTCAGAGCACGGGATAGGCAGGATCATCCACTTGTTGACACTAAAACCTGTTTCTCAGCTAACGACCACAGTGTCAGTCTCAATATTTTATAGCGATGAAACCTCAGGAAGGATGATTCCGGGTATGGAATGAGCTTGTGAAAAATCCTCCAAGACAGCAATTTCTTTAAAGACAGGTTTCTTTTTTTACAAGAACACTTCAGTAAAAATCACTGAGTCTTTTCTCCTCCTCCTCCATGTGCGTGCATTTAATCGTTTATAACAGAGGAAAAGATGAGGTTTGAAATTATATTTCTTTTTATCTTAGTGAAGAGCTGGGAAAACCCACACAAAAACTGCTGAGTGTGTTGGGAGATCCAATTTACCTGTCCAAGAAGTCAGGAAACAGCTTCAGGAAAGAAAAACAATTTACACATAGCAGAGCATTTGTGACAATGGGAAAATCTCCGTCACTGCACAGTTCATCCAGCAGCTGCAGGGCAATGGAGCTGGAGTGTGGAGAATGGGTTGGCCAACAGCTATTATGACAAGGAACACCATAAATCCTAGTTCAGACTCCACCTAGGCCTAATGATACTTAACATTTACAATTGTTGATTACTTTTAGCCAAATTTTGCACAACAGAAAATGACATGATGAAAAGCTTCAGTAATTCACTCAAAGTCACTGTCAACAATTTTTTGGCCCTTTATTAGAGGCTCAAGCCTCAGGCTGACTCTGTCCCAGGAATCAGCCCAAAACAGGGGAAGAGATCCGAGTGTGCAAGATGGATATAATTATTATCTGTGGCCAAAGACTGCGTGGCTTAGATTTTTCACAACCAGTCTTTACTCTTAGTACTGGAATCAGGATATAAGTATATCCTCTGCAAAGGCCTGGAACACCAGTTGCAAAGAGGACTCCTCTCCTCTTTCCTGTAATTACCACATCTAGGCAACACAATCCAGAAAAAGATCTACATATATATGTGAGTTTGTATTCATATACATACATATGAATGTATGTATCTATGTTCCTGACATAAATGGGTCCACAAGGGAGGGTGGGCATGGAAGAAGAGGGCTTCTTAAAATGTTCATGTCACATTTGTAAGCTGTTGCAACAACACCTGACTGACAAATCAAATTAATCACTTTCCAATAGAAGACACTGAGATCATGAAAAGGTAAGCAAAGATTTCAGGTTCGTATGAACATGTTACCACTTGGTTTTATGCAACTCCAAGCCTCTCTCAAAAAAACTTAAGTGTTTTCAATCCAGGTCAGCGTGCTACCATGGCGGAGCAGCACAGACACCATGTGCACCTTTCTGTCACAACAATTTCTATAGCTTGCTATAGAAATCCCAAAGGAGACTAACAATTTACTGTATTTATATAACAAATAATTTTGGGGTAAAAGAGCTGTGCTTCTAGTTGTCAGCTTGAGGGTCTTTACAGTGCTGAGAAAAAAAAATAAAATTGATTATTCCTAGTGACCCACATACTGCAAAACATCTGCTGACAACATGGTTGGCTTCCTGCCCAAGTTCAACTATGAGCTGTCTCCAGCTGATCATCTTTGCCCTCACCATAATCCAGAGTCCACAGCAAGCAAAGGCAAAAGTCAGGGATGCAAAAAGCAATTTGACCAGTTGAATAAGCACAAACTTGCATAAACATGCACACACATACTTCTAGCATAAATCTGACATTTAAAAAAAAAAAAGTACTACCATCGAATATAAATCTTCAGATTAAGATTCTTCAGGTTAAAAGTAAGAACTCACTTGTGTTTAGCATGATCCTTTGTGTTTTCAAAACTTGGGTTGTTTAAAATTTTAGGTCTTAGAGATATGCATGTACAGTGTGATTAGACAAAGCACTGGAAACAAATAAAAAGCCTCAAGAAATACCTTTTGTACTGTCAAGTTCCACCATTGTATTAAGTACAGTATTATTCTGTTTGTAGAGACAGAAACAATATTTCTAGAAGCATTTGTGTTCCGTCCTTCTTTTTGCATCTGAAATGGTGTTACCCTGTCATGCAAACACGTTGATGTAACTTGACTGTCAACCTCCCCTTTCATTGTTTGCCATTATTACTTTTTTGTTATTATTTTTATTCAAATCAGTAATTACTCCCAACTTCCAAGTTTCTTGGGCTTTCTTTGTTCCTGCATTTAGGTACTCATTCTCCTTTTTAAATGCATCTGACTGCTTAGAACACAGCCATAATCATACCTGATATTGTTCAAATTAATAGTCACTCATTTGTGATCATAAGGTTTTTTTGCACCTTGTACTACAGCTGTAAGAAACCTTGCCATGCAATTCAAAAAGCCATACAGCAGTCTCTCATTTTAGTGTTACCAACAGAGATAGATTACTTGTTATTCTGTTGTACTTTTTATTAGGATCAGCGTGATTATTGTTTCTGCTCAGCAAAGGCCAAAGGATACTGTGATTCAAGGGGAGGAGAGGGTGCTCAGCTATCTCTCATTAGAGTCTCTTCTGGCCCAGCAGAAAGCCTTGAAGATTCCCCTGAAACTCCGGAACAGACAGTGCCTGTACATAGGTGAGGGCTCGTTACACACAAACTGTTTGGATGATTTAAAATATAAGTATATAGAAATGTAACAGAAAAATGTAACAGCAAGCGACAGAAAACATGATCCCTTAGGTGCTGTAGCTGGAAGCTTAGTGACAGATGATGCTGCAAAATGGCTTCAAGATGGAGTATTTATGAAATTGCTTTATGAGAATTTTACACTGCTAATCACAAGGTTATAATAATAAGTCTTCCTTTATTAATTGAAATCTAAGTACTAGCTCTCATTTTCAGACATTGTCTTTGTGAAAACATGTTAGAAACTTCTAATATTCCTTTTCCATTTCCAGTCCCGACTTCATATCTGACAGATTCAGGATTGCCTTAGCCCTTCTGAATATACCAGCCACAGCACTCCTCATTTGATTAATTCTAATAATTTTTAGACATTATTACTTTTTAACATATATTGGTGTTGCAGATTAAATATTATTTATAGCTTTAATTTGTGTCCTGTTTGGATTGTACAATCACAGGGCTAACTTGGCTATCATTATTATCATATTGTTTTATACTGCTCCCAAAATTAAAATCCATTCTTGTCTTTAAATGTTTTATTGTACTTGTCTTTCTTGTTTTGCATTGCATAGTCCATGATTAATTCTGTTAGCCAAGTGCATATGGCCTGCTTGGCTATCATCCATTATCTTCATCATTGTTGCCTCAAAATGAGTGCTTTATTATTACCTTTTTCATCTTTCCAATTACCAGATGTGCTTTTGCATTCCCATACTTTTCCTACTAGACTGAGATCTACATTTAGAGTAAAAGTCCCAGCTCATTAGTCATTGAAGATTAAGTGAATTTTCCCTGGTTAAATACAGGAAATCTGAAGGTCAGTTCCAGTGTTAGAGAAGTAGGTAACTTCTGAAAAACAGAATCAAGAATGGCTACATCTTCCTCTAGAAAGAAAGCTTCATTTATTGTAAAAAAAAAAATAAATAAAAAAAATAAAATAAAATTGTAATTTGGTAGAGGATTAGATTTAGATAAAAGGAAAATTCCTTCTGCAACTCCTGTAACTACATTTGATTCAAATATCATTCTGAAGTGTCAGAAGTCTTATCTAAGCTGAGATTTGCCCCTACCTGCCTATCCTATAACTGTGATTTCCTGGAATGCCACTGGAAAAAAAAAAAAAAAAAAGGAAACAAAAACTTCAAAGGTTATGAAAAAAGTTGTGTTAAATCTCTACAAAGGGCTGGCAGCACCATCTCTCACTGTGAAACACCTCTTGCAAGGTTTCTATCCTAATTTTTCAGGTTCAGGCAACATAGTCTGGTTCAATGTGCCAACACCTGAACACTCCTCTAACTGCATTCAAACTCCTTAACCATGCAATGTTCACTTAAACACAAGGTTAGCTGAGCTAAATGTGGCATACAGTGAAAAACCTCGACAAAGTAATGAAAATATAATTTCATTTATATACTTTTAAAGAAAAATACCTATCTAACACCTCAGTTCACTCCAGTATTATTTCTCTAAGTGTCTTTCATACAGATAGGTTATTAATTTTTTGTTGGTATTTTTATAGTCTTATTATTGAGCATTAAAAAAAACAGAAGAGAAATATTTCATATAACATCACAAACTCTTTTTATGACATAGATATTTCTAAATGCCCACTAATTCTTTCTACATAAGGTCCTTTGATTAAAAAAAAAATAAAATAAAAAAAAAATAAGGGAATGTCTCTCTCTCAAACCTTTATACTGTATATATATTCCTAGGCAAGAACCTACTCATTGCCCCACAAAGCAATGGTGGAATTAGATCTGTGCATAACCCAAGGATACATAAGGGAAATGTTATATAATAAGTAAGGGAGGAAGCTGGCAGACAGAAACATGCTAGCTTCTGTTTTCTGACCTAAGTATGCTGCTTTGGGCATTTTAGAGAAATCTGTTAATAATCACTGTGAAGGAGGAAGAAAACATTACAACAGGAAAGATTCCTTTAAAGGGTTGGGAGAATGTAGGCTGAAATGTTCAGAAGTTACTAGGGTGACAAGTTTCAAACACCCCTCTACTCTGATTTTCAAGACATGGGCATCTATTTCACAAAGCACAGGTGCCTCACAGCACAGGTGCCTGGTTGTATAGTCCAGGAGAGGTCAGAGGAACTGTTGAAGTGCTGTCAACTACGGGAAAACTCACAAGGCTCTTTATTATTCTTGCAATTAGCCCGAGCTTTTAAAAGTATTTTGGGGGACCTAATTGTTCAAATAACACTTTATAACTAGAACTTCTTGTGCTGACCACAGCCTCTGAAAACCAGGTTCTTTAAATTGTCTCTTTTTGAGTATCTCAGAATTGAGGCTCCCTTCTTCCCCTAAAGAAAAAGGTTTGCTCCTCAGGCAAATTCTTCTCCTTGATCTCTCCAGATCTGATGTTTATACCTTTATGCTTCTCTATAGCCTTTTACTCGAGGCATAGTGACATTTACTTCAACAGAGCTCTGCCCAAGTGTTGTGCCATAGTGACATATCCAGACTTGGTTCTTCTGTGCCTGTAGAAGTAAAAGATGTCCCATATGTATCAAGATGACAGAACAATGTGTTGAGAACTTTTACATATGAAGTGTCTTAAGATACCAGATCAAAAGAGATTGCAGAAGTGATAAATGTCATTTTTACACTGGCAGATTAATATCATGATAATGTCTGGATTTTCATCTAAACATCACCACGAAAAGTTTCACAAGTCTGGGATAGTATGGCATGGCTATTTCTCTCATTTGGGCTGATATTTGCTTGATCTGTTCATATCTTAATAAGTTTGCTCTGAGCAGAAGAGCAAATCTGTGTCTTCCCTCCTGGCAAAAGATACACAAAATGCCTTTTAATGAAAAGTTTTCATTCTTCTGCAGGAATTCAGAAACTTGCTAAAATATCCTCTCTATCTTTTGGTAGTGTGGTTGTATTAACAATGGCAGATTGCCTTTGGTACTCCTTTGTTCTGAAGTTTTAGTAACAAAGTGTCTGGATACAAAACTTTGTCATGCCGTGTTTTGCAGTTTTTGTAGCAGCAGAAAGCGGTGTGCGTCTATGAGCATTTATAATGGAGAAAAGCTAAGTAATAAAGTGCACCTTTAACATAATGACAGTAATTCAGTCTCAGACAGTGAATGCTATTATACCCTCTTTTAAAGACTAAAATCAGTCAATTGAAATGACAATTATGATAATCCACATGTAATGAAGATTATTTTGAAACAAAAAGCTTTTTTGGTGTGTGTGCCTGCGAATGTGTGTGTATTTACTGTACCTAAGTACAATCTCGATGTTGTGCTTGGCTGGAAATTCTAAAAAAATATACCAGTATTTTCTAACCATTTTGCTGGTTTCAGGTGATATTTAGTGTAAATTGATTTCTTAGAGGGGGATAAAAAAAAACAACAACCAAAAAAAACCCCACCAAGCTTTATATGTGTTTTGGCAAAATACTCTGAGCATATAGCTGGGAGAAATGGGCAGCTTTATAAACGTTGTTAGCTTGATCAGTCTTAGAATATGACATGATATTCCCTCCCCATTTAACCAGTGCATTTACCCTGTGTTTTGTCTTAGCTTTATAAAGGAAGCTACTGTGAGCTTCTAACAAACCACATGGGTAATTAATAGTGAGCAATAGTTCCAGCAAACATTATTCTAACTAGGAGTCAGTCTATGATAGGTGGCCTATCACAGTTATCCGAGTTGAAAGAGAACATATCGATCATCTGAATTTAGGTAAGTTTTTCAAAGAAGTCTAAGGGCGCTAGGCGCCTAATCCTACAAAAATACAACCAAGTCATAATTTTTCTTGGGTTTGAAAAACTCACTCTGTTTTAACAAACTCAGGCACTCAGAAACATTATACAGCAGAAGTAAAATGCCACAAAAGCCACAACAAAGACGCGCACATACGGGTAGTTCAAATGAAAAAGAAGATAAGGAAAAGATTTGTTGGGGCAAAGCACATAACAAGTACAAGATGACCACAGGCAACTTGCCTCTCTGGCATGAAGGTTACAAGACCAACAGTTCTGACCTAAAATGCAGTAAAGATTAGTATTAAGACTACAAAACACATTGGAGAGCCAAAAGGACACTTCAATCTAACAAGGAAGATGCTTGTTATGAAAATGTAGCTATGTATTTGTATATTACTGGCTGCCTCAGTTGTTTCGGCTTTTAAATTCTCATAAAGATACTGCTCACCTCCGCAAAATGATTTTTAGGAAAATAACTCTGTAAATATTGATTTTTTTTTGTTGTTGTTGTTCTAGATTTGTTTCCTTCCATTGCTCAGTTGATTTCAAAGTAGAGAACCAGTGGTAAGCCTCACACAAAATCCCCAAGACAGTTATTTAGGCCAGGTGGCAGTTTACCTGTAGTGTTTAAAAATCGTATAGGATGCATTCCTTCTTTATTGAGGGGTAACATTAGGACTGGGTGAACTTGTATTTTGCTTACAGAGATTTGCTAATGTGAACTACCCTAAAAGTGGTAGTTCATGTTAATAAAGCTGGTTATTTCTGCTTAATAAAGATGGTTATTTCTTCTTAGACCTGACCTACTTCTAATAATTTGCCATTCAAAAGATGCAGAACTTAGATCTTTGTAGGAAGTTGTTACAATTCACTATGAACAGTGGCCTAAAAGGGTTGCCGTATGCAGTCAAATACATTGGCACAGTAGGGAAATGTGATCTCTTCTAAGGCTGTTATTCTAATCATTTCATCTGGTCTCTTGTCCATATATAATATGCACTGGCACAAAGTTAGTTTAAGTTTTTTTTATAATCCCTGCAACAGTACAAAAACCCATGACAAAGCAGGGTGTTGAATATGTGCTTTTAGGAAGTCCTTCACTGCCTCTTAATTGTACAATGTAATTGTGTCAAAGTGGTCTATGTGACATTGCTCTGCTGACTGTTTTTTGGTGATGTTTAATAGCTGGAAAGCCAAAGGCAGTAGCTGGAATTCACTTTGAATGTCTTGTTACTGAGTATGGTTTCACATGTACACATTTCAGTCACAAACAGCTGATTGTGCCATTCTGCACACTGTTTTTTCTTCACTTTTTAAACTGTCCTGGCCTTGATCCTGCCAGCAAACTTCACCCTGGTTCTGCATGAGTTCTGAATGCAGTAGCGAGGACTTCAGCCGAAAAGCTTGCCAGGGTGCCTTCTCAGGCTTGTATCCACAGCAGCACAGCAGCCCCAGGACTTGCTAATGAAATTGTTGGGCAGATTTTTGAAGTGTTGTCTAAATCTTGCAGGCCAAACCCTGCCCTTGTCTTATACCAGCGATCATACAAGAAAACTCAACTGGCTGTCCTTCTCATCCTCCTCCCTCCACTATTTGTCGAGAAAAAGAACAAAGTGTTAAGTCTTTTTGCCACCTCAGAAAGCTTCATCATACCTGAAAGTCTGACCTGAGAGATCCACAGGAGCAGACTGAAACCAGCAATCCAGGACCATGTACTTACCCAGCATTTTGTCTTCAAGGCTCCGTGCAAACGTTAATTAATCCTCACAACATTCCTAAGAGGTATCCCTACCCCTATTGTCCTGAAGGTAAAACTGAGAGAGATAATTAGAGCTTTGTAATGAAGTAATGTCTGATGACCTGAAGCCCAATCTGCTACTTGGGTCAATAGACAGATTATGTCCTCCGACCAACTAATTGTAGGCTCCTAATTGTATTAACACACAAAAGCAGCAATTCACACCGTGGAAAAGAAATGATCACCCCCAGCAGTCCCTCCTTCTTGGAAAATTACATCACCTCAGGGTTCTGATTCACGATCCCTGTCAAATTTAGCTGCAGCAAGTGAAGAAACTGCTGCCTCTACTCTTGTCACAGCTAAATCTGAACACCCCTACTCAGGATGAGACAGCAAATATTCTCTCTTATTTAGGTTAAAATATAGCATTGCATATTATCTTGGAAAAACACAGTAAGCCCAGGACTGAAAGTGGATAATATCTTACCTTCAGCATGTGAAAGAAAATTAAACAACTCACTGCCCATTTCTGCCTCAGTTTCTCTCTTTATATTTGCTGCTGAAAAAGTACAAACTTCCCCTAAATTATATCCTCAAATTTTGTCTTCTTCAACATCATTAAAAAATTGTGAGGACAGGACTCTAATAAGGAACTAAGGGAGCTAGCTGTTCAACTCCACCCTGAGTTTGTGGACTGAACATTGGCTGATCACACAGAGCAGCTTTGAAATTCCAGCCTTAAAGTCAGTAAATTTTTTGGGAAAAAAAGGAAGCACCACTGCCATGTTTAAGACTTACAACTGTTAGGGCTGGCCTAAATTATTTCAACTGAGATAAGTGGATTTTAATTTAGGGATTCTGTCAGAGTTTATTTGTTTGCTGATATCTTTACTAGGATAAATCTAGGATCTAGGTTTTCAATGCAAAATCTGTAGTATTTTCATGGAAAAAGTAGGTAAATTTAAATTTTAAGCAAAAGAGAATGCTCTGAAATTGAATTCTGTGTAAATGTGTATTTCTATTTTTTTGAATCATTGTTTTGTGTGTAGAAAAATTTCAATTGCCTGAAGGACTAAAATTAAACAAAGAGTTCTTATCAATAACTAAATGCATTCTCCTATAGGGAATATTGGTTCCATTATTATACGTTTAAAGTTGGAAAAAATATTTTCAGCCTCAAGGATTTGGTTTTTTTAGTTATTTCCTCCTCCTTCTCCCCATATTACTGCTGTCTTAGAAGTTCATGAGTATTTTACGGACTTTGAAACAATATTTAGGGACACTCCAAAGGAAAAAAACAAAACAAAACAAAACAAAACAAACAAACAAACCCAAAACTCTGATATTACTTACAGTCTGATATGATGAAATGCAAAGCAATTGTATTTCATCAGAAATACATGCTTTCCCTCCCTCTGTTACAGGCATTCCTCAGTATAAAAATTCTATTTGAAAATTTAGACAAGCACTACATTCTGTAGTCCTGAGATTTAACAGAGTAACACGATGAATTTCAGAAGCATCAGCATAAACATGAGTGCAGGTTTGTATGCAGCTACATCCATCCTTCAAACTTTTTTTTTTAACCTACCTTGTGGCTAATGACCTCAGGTGGGAACATGAGAGTATTGCATTTAAAAAGCAGGAAACTTATAGGCACAAGCCAAATGTAGGTTTTCTGCTGTTCTATATACTCTGAAGAGACAGACCAAAATCGGAAACTTAATCAGAACACCTTTAATTTATTTTTGCTAGAGTTGGACTCAGCTAAACAACATTTTCCATCACAGAAGTCTGACAAAAGTAAAATACAGTGCTGGACAATGACTTCTAAAACACTGTAGAAACAGAGCATTCTGTGATTGATCTGTGCTCTTTAAGAGAGAGCTTTGCTTCATTGTTTGGCTTAACACCACAGCCCTGAAGGAGATGACTGGAGAAGGATCCACACCATACTCTAGCAGCATCTCTCTTCCCAGGGGCCAGCAACAACATCAACCTCAGGGGGCTCCAGAGCCTCTGAAGAATACCAGCTCCCACCAGCAAGCTAAAGGCCAACGTTTGCTAATGGCGAGCTCCACCTGCTTTTCTTCCACTAAACTTTGCCAGCCCAAGAAACTGTGGTTTTCAGGTTGCTCTTAGATCAGCTGGCTTTTAGGAACTGGGAAATAACTCCCTGACTGAGAATCACTATTAAAGACAGTAAATTGATATCGTATTAGAATAGTAATAAAAGCCACTTACATAATTTTGCATTTTCATACACTTAAAGAATGTCAATTTATTGAAAAAAATAACAGTCCACTTGCATCCAGCAGACTGAGCCAATAATAATGATGCATTTTACAATGTATGAACTTTGCTATGTGCTGTAGAGCTATGAAAAAATCAATACAACTAAATTGACAAGTTTGTCAATGATTGAAATTAATTTCCTTTTTTCTGGTACTTCACTAAACTGAATTCCATAGTGTCATATTAATTAACATCCCACTCGGATGGTCTATGTAGCTGGAAAACAACTAGGTTATCTCTGGGCACATTCAGGGAAAGGGTTGTATTATAAGCAGATTAAGACAGTGGAAGGTATTCATATGTAGCCACAAATTGTTTACGTACTAAGTTAACTGCAAAGACTCTTTGGAGTTATCAAGGTTAACATTTCCAAAAGACACCAGTCATGCTGCATTTTCAGCTGGACTGTCAAGGCCCAGTGTTCTCAGAAAATGCATATCTATGGCATTCCGGAAAATCTGTGTCTATGTGATGCAGAAATGCAGTATTTGACCAGAAGCAGGCCATAAGACCCAGTAACTCATTTAGAAAGTAACTAGCACACTAACTAAACTCAGTAGTTGTGTCTCATGGAATTCAGAGAATCAAAAAAAACGGGAACAAAATTTACACAGGGTCACAGGGGAAAGGCCCTTGTAGTTTCTGAATATAAACTTGTGGAGATGCTCAATTTAACATTAAACAGACATAAGATGAAGTTTAGAGGGCCGGACTGCAAGTGTTGTGTTATGACATCTTTCCTCTTACAAAGGTGAAAGGGATCAGGACTTGCAGCTATCTTGTCTTTCTACTCTTTTTTTGGCTGAGTTGGTGAATTTCATTTGAAAGAACCTTTGGTTTGGGTTTGTTTTCCTATTTACTTTCCAGATAACAAGCAGTATAATTTTTTCAGAGTTAATATTTTGTTATTTGAAATTAAGTTCCTGCAGCTGAAATCAAGCAGCTGGATCCTCTGGGAAGGGTGCTAAGGACCATATTTTCCACCTTGGTTTTTTGGACCGTGCCCTTAATTGGAGCTTAGTGTCCCATTAATGATTTTGCCTCCTGGGATTTATATGACCATTTCAGAATTGCAGTTTCTGCCTAATGGACTACTGAACAACAAAGAGTCCTTGTAGTCATATCCCAAAGGCCCCCTTATTAAATATACAGCAGTTCTCAATTAACCTGATGTTTAAAAGCCACAGTAGTCTAAAGGCTATCTGCTTAGGAAAGTCTCTGGTCTAAACTGATATCATTTAATTGTCCCCTAATGCAATTCTGTCCATATGCAAAGACGAGCTTGCATGTGACACTAATAGTTGACTTCATGCTCTGCTGTGACCAGGCTAACAGATTCCTGTAACCATAAATAAGTTTCAAGGCATTAGGATACTGAAATTAACCTTGATTGTATCTCAGAGTTCATAGTATCTGCAATTTTAAAGAGTAAGCATGAGTTCCTACAAAGTTTACACCAGTGCAGGAATAATATGTCACAGCTCTTTCTGTGAGATCAGTGGGGCAGGTATGAAAAAGGAAGATGATAAATTTGTTAATCTCAACAGCAATATGGAAAGATGGTGCTGACATGTTTCTGTGCTCAG
The DNA here is from genome assembly GCF_000700745.2 of Antrostomus carolinensis. NCBI lineage: Eukaryota > Metazoa > Chordata > Aves > Caprimulgiformes > Caprimulgidae > Antrostomus > Antrostomus carolinensis. The sequence continues at coordinate 24,986 of NW_010301659.1, forward strand.
GAAAGTGAATTCCACCATCTTCCTGAAACACCTGTGATGAGCCAAATCTCAAAAAAAGAAGATCAGTTATTTAACCACAAAAGTACACAGACAACTATACTACAAAGTCAACTTGTCGAGGTAAAATTAGGTTTCAAGTAAGGAAACTTATTCAAGCTGGTTTTTTTTTTACATGCTCAAAAAAGAGATTTTCTGACCTTCCTAACAGATTTGCTCCAACCTCAGTTTCTAAAAGGGCTGGTGTCATAAACACAAAGAAGTGTATTTAGTTGCTGGTCATCTGAATTTACTGAATTAAATTGAATAGAGAAAAAATACATAAGGTCTACACAGTACCCAAGATAATGGCTCAACACCAGATATATACTTCCATGTGTCTGGTAAAGGAAATTAAAAGCTTCCCCTTGTTGTGTACCTGAATTTCTGAGTTTTAGGCTCCTGGCATGCTCCTAGAATGCCTTCCTTGTTGGCTGGTTCTCCAGGCTGTCCCATTTCAATTGGAAAAATGCATCAGTGGGAAGAAAAATCTGTTTCCCTGCAAAAAGCTGTACAGAGCAATGTTTGCAAAGTTATGGGGCGGGGGGGAACTAAAACACAACCCCAAAGACATGAAAGCAAAAAACAGGGTGTCCATGCTTCACCCACAACCCCATCATTGATCAGCATCTGGGATTTTTCTTTCTACTCACTGCTGAAAAACTTCGTCTGAGCTTTCAAAGATCAAACCAAAATTTTAAAAAATGAATGTTTTAGGAAAACCAAAACAAACCAATTAAAAAAAAAATGGCCCTGAAAATTATCCTGTGGGAACACAACCTGTTTTCAGAGAGGAGGTTTTAGCAAAAGAAATACAACAACTACCAAGTACTCTGTCAAAGAAGAGACAGGCCTAGTGGCCAGTGTAATGGAATAAGTCTCTGGAGGTTCCAGTTCAGAGCCATAGATTTCTTGTGTGAGCCCAATGCCAGAAAAATCAGCTGCTAGAATAACATGAGGATGGAAAACTTTGATTTTCTTAAAAATTTAAATTTAGCTTTTCTTAGTAAAGTAAAAGTTTGAAGATTTATGCTAAGGGGAGCAGATAAGGCGGGGGGGTGGGGAGAGGGATCAAAAATGACATTAGTTCTGAGCTGTGATTTGGTACATTTCTATTAAGAGATTAATTCTGAAATTCACTCCCCTCAATAATTCCTTCCAGCCAATGGCTTTGGAGCTCTGATTCATCATCCCAAAGCTTTTACAAATGATAAGGCTAATCTGAGGTCCTTCCCCATAAATAAGGTCCAGCTGAGCACAGAGAGGTATAATTTGTTCTAGAGAAGGAAAGACCTAGGCTGATCACAGAGACTGGGAAATTACTCATCACTGAGAGCTAGAAATGTCTTTTAATGAGAAAGGTAGTCCAGATAAAGGTTAACAAAGAAATTTCCTCAGATATCTTCAGGATCTCAAGAATGCTTTGGTCTGGGTCTCAAACTTTTATTTGAGTCCTTCTCCAAAAAAAACCTGGGAACATCACTAATATTCATGAGTTAAGAACAAGGGAAAGGCATATGGGATCACTGGTGTGGTTTCCCCCGTGGACATCAAGGAACTAGAGTGCATTTCTGCTCTGCTTTCACCCCGTTTCCCTCCACTGCACTCTTTCTTTTCTTCTTTTGCCCCTTCCTCTGCTACAACACTTTTTTATCTGTTTTCAGCCTGCTAATCCAATTCATCAACCTGGCAAGGAAATATCTACCTCTTTTTGCTGAAAAGTTTTTATTTATTTGATGTTTTACAGATTGGATCTCCTTCCTATATAATCAAACGAGATGAACAGCAGAGGCATACAGCCAGAAGGCAGGGGAGGAATCTCCAAGTATCAGCCATGGTAAACTGTTAGTCTAGGTCACGATGATGCACAACTATGCCAAACAGCTCACTCCTATTGAAAGGAGATGGGCTTGCTCCTTCTCTTGAGTCAGTGGCTCTGGTCTCAGTATGAGCCGCTTATAAATCAGCAGAGAAATATCTAATTTTTTTTTATTTTATTTTTTTTTAACTTGATCTGGTTTCTGTATATAAGTGACTTAAACTGACTGACTGAAGCACCCATCAGGAGCCAGAATGATCACAAGGTAATCAACAGACACACAGAACTGGAACTGGCTAGGAGTTAAAATATAGGAGAGTTAAGCTTCAGTCCTTGACAGTGATGATCTGGTACATTGGCTCAGATGGTCCTGGAAAATGCCCTGGGACAGAGAAAATTTACATGCCTCCAAGTTAATTCCAGAGAATATTTTGACAAAGTTGCAGCTCACTATTACCTCAAGGAGGTCCCACTAAGCCAACTAACATGATGAATCAACAGGAAACAAACCATAGGGGGAAAATAAAATGTTCTTTTACTAGCTTAAAGAGATGATTTAGCCCAACAAAGTATTTAAAAATTGCCAAGCAAGTCCACAGCAGAGGACCAGATCACAAAGCTCAGCACGTAAAGAACAGGAAACAAAAAAGGCAAAAGTGTTGGTCATGGTTTACAACTTTGTCTGGTACTTTGTACGGTCACTAACCTCTTATTTGAATGCCTGTAGCCATTTCAGTGCATTTCCATTAACTTCTCTGTGAGGTAGCTAAGGTTACCCATGTCTTACAGATGGGGAATCAAAATACAGAGTGCTCAAATAATTCACATTAAGTCCCAGAGAAAATAGGGGTCTGCCTGGAACCTGAACCTTAAGTTTACCAAGTTCTCTGGTGATAACAAAGGGCAAGTTGTTCCTGGTTCTGAAGAAAGCAATGAATGAAGGAAACAAATGACAGAACTCACATCAAAAGTCCACCTTTACCGCACTTCTCACAAGAAGCCTTGATTATTTGGTATGTACTGTCTTCCTTCACAATGGTTGTATTATTAAATAAAATTTGTATTGTTAAAGATTTTAAATAAAGAAACTTCAGTAAGCTCACTGAGAAAGCAGTAAATGCACTTAAGAGCAGAAAGCTGCCTTTATCACTATAATAATAGTATGGAAGAGCTTTATAAAAAAAAAAAAAATCAAGTGTACAATTTATCTAACATTCATCGCATGACACCCTGACAGCTATGTTAGTCCTGTTAAAAATATCCAGGAGGAAGGCACATTGCAGATGGTACTTCATAATGCGTTCACTTAAAAGCAGCCATTCTCTACCTCAGAGAGAACGCAGCTTGATGAAGGCCATAGGACACTTGGTTCAGCCAGTAAAAGCTGCTTGATGAGGGCGTCTTTATTTAGTGAGTTACTAACTTATTCATTCATTCATTTTATGCAGGAAAATTTGATGAAACTTGAAGGAAAAATCATAGCCTTGCACCTTCTTTGTGTAATCCAGAATCCATAATCTAATTCAAATAATGTCTGCTTCTCTGAGAATTACAAGTGTGAAAAATGGGTTAAAATGCCCTAGACTTTCACCTCTGGAAACACGAGCTCAGACCTGGCTTCCTATTGGTTACCAGTGAAATGATTGACTATTTGTCAATGCCACAAAGCAAATAAATTACTGGGCAACCTGATAGGATTGATTGTCAAAAGATGCCCAGGAGTGGAATATCCCTCCCAGGATGAGGTGTCTAAGCAGAACCCTACAAGTGACCTTCAGGAACAGCCTGTTTCACAGCCCACCCCACTCTCATCCCCTTTCCGCTTTGCAACAGAAAAAACACATTTGCCTAGAATACCATACAGAAGAATATTTTAATAAATTCCAAGTAGAGAAATATAATTTTCTTAGCAAACAAGATGTCAACTTGACAGTACAAATATCATATTTACATCCATCTTATTAAGATTTATACCATTTAATGTTGAGCTTTAAGAATTACACTATAAACAGAATATAATTTTAATATAAAAGGGATGGTATATTTTTAAATCAAGCTTGTAGAAACTCACTCATCAGTGGTTTATGAAACTTGAGTACACTGATGCTTCAGTACTCAATTAATGTCAGGCAATATGGATTTCAATCTGGCTTGAAATATATTTAAACAAATGAAGTAGATACAAATGTTGGCTCTTTGGCCAGCCAGAGCTAAAAATCCATTTTCTACCCCATTTATAATAAGAAGTAATCTGAATGTAATTTATCTAAAGCACAATATTTTTCCCTAATTTTTACATGTAACCATTACTTATAGTTTAAGTAATAGTTATATCCATGGATCTTAGTGCACTTAATTGAAAATGCACGGTATTAAAATGTAAGACTCCATCATTCAAAAATAAAAGCGTTACCCTAAGAAATAATTGAGGTAGGGGAGCAGGGGCTGGGAAAAGGCAAAGGAAGGGAACCTTAACAAAAATCCTTAAATGCAAACATTTCTTCCCCTTTATGTTGTATTAGGATTGCGTTTGAATGAAATTAGTCTCTCTCAGCCCCATATTTCAGTTCAGATTACAAAATTCTCTCATCTGATTGTCACATTCTGCGCTGAAGTCAAATCCTTCTGCAGCAGAGTGACATGTCAAGGGTGACAGTGACAAATTGTCACTAAGTAAGGAATAACACATGACAGGGCGTTCGGCCATAATGAGATATATGCATGCCTTGAGAGCGTTTGCAGGCATGAGGCTGAAGGGCGATTGCTCCCAGCACTCGTAATGTTGCTAGGTCTCATTAAGACTTTACATGCACTGGAATAGATTTCTAGTGATTAAAAGGAAAAAAAAAAAGATTTATGAATGAGTAAATCATGGCAGCAAGTTTTATTTTTGTTCATACTTACCTAGAAGTTTGTATGTCTTATAGGGCTGAGGCGAAAAAGAAGAAAGGATCTTTTATCCCTTTTTAAATTTTTTTATGCTGCTGTCCATCATGGCAACGTACAAGTTCCATCCCCCCTAAATTAACAGCATCAGTGAAATCTTTGGCCTAATGGACTTGATGGTGTTCCCTGACACGCATTCATTTGTAGCCATAAACTCTACATGGGCAAGGTGTTACTCTTCAAATATATAATGATTTTATTAATGTCCCTTTTTGTTGATGTGGGTTTAGAGGTAATACAGGGGCATGTCAAAGTTCACAAAAAGGTTTTTAACTTATCCTTTGTGATTTGATTTCTAATGACTTTTTTAAATTAGTACCTCTTAATTAATTATAAGCAAAACCGCTAAAACCTGACAAGACTATTATAACATAGGGACTTTTATGAAGCAGGTCAGGCCTGTGGTTAAAGGGACATAGGAAGTCATATATCCAGCTCAGCCTGTGTCTCTCACCACCAGGGAAGGAAGAAGAGAAGGTGTTAGAGAGTTTATTGCAGTCCTCATACTATAGTTCTTGTTGACTCAGGATTCAGGGCAAGATATAGGATGTGCAGAGAAAAACCTGAAGTCAGGTAAAGAGAAGTGGGTAGAGCTTCTGGTCCCCAAACAAGCAAGAGCAGGTTGACTGACCTTTCCATGCCTCAGTTTCCTTGATTATGAAAGGCTGTCTAAAAGTGAAAGCCAAAGTCTCCTCCCATTCTCCCCTACAATACAAGTATGTCTCATTTTGCTTTAAAAAATTAATAGGTTCCAGCAACATTGTGGTGGCTCATCAGTTGTTCCAATATTTAAGAAACTGCAGTGATATTCCCAGAAGATTTTAGCAATGAAGAAAGTTAGTGGGTGATAATATGTCATATCTTTTGTCTAATCCATGGATGATCAGGAGTATCTTCTCCTAAACAGAACTCCCTGATGTCTCTGAAAGAGGGAAAGAACTATCATGACACACAGCCAAATGGAAGAAAGGATAGGTGTTTTGGAAGACAGAGGAAAACAAAGACAGCCCCAAAGTCCAGAAGCTGAGTCTGTGTCCCTGCTTGGATGTCTGACATGAGAGTACCTGTCTGTTAAAGCAAACCTTAGTGGTAAATTATTTTACTAGTCACAGTAATACTTAGTATTTCTATAGCATCTGTGATTTAAGAGCTCCACGGACCATTCACAGAAAAAACTCTCCATTTTGCTATCAGATATGTGTCTTCATAAGCTACAGGGAAGTTATGGATTCAGCCCAATCCATGACAGAGCAGAAACATGGAAAACAGATCTCGCAGATGTGAGGAATTTTTCCAGCATGATATTCTTCTGGATATCCTGAACTTATTTCCCAAATCTCAATCACAATAATGCATAAAACCACAACTGACCTTGAAAGCCTTTCTGTTTGGATTTGAAATAAAAAAGAATTGGTGGATGCTACCACATTGCTAGGAATGGGGCAAGTCAGAGACACTTTCCATTATAGAAAATAATTAGAGCCTATCAGATTGGCCTGAGGCCTCAGATTCAAACCCATACTCATGTAAATGACTCCCACTGAGGTATTTTTCTTCCTGCCAAGGAGAGCAGTTTGTGCCCTTACCTCTCATCCAGCAGGTCCCCAGCCATACATCCCAGCCTCTAAACAGCAGTGCCAATCACCAGCCTCAGCTCTCCCATTCAAACAATAAAGTCACAGGCCTCTTGGATCAGGGAACCACCCCTATGGCTGGAGCTGACAACCTTGGATTCGTTGCTCTCCCGGCAATAAATGGGTTATGCAAGTACATAAATTTCAATTACTCACTGCTTTGGAAAGGGATTTCTGGATTGTGTTATCTGCGGTTATATCCTTGGCAGTGTGGCCACCCAAGCATTTTTCAAACAAGAGCGACACCTGGGTTGTGGCATTCACTCAAATGGGCTGGTTTATGCTTGCAACCCTTAACTGTCCCACAGAAATATGTTTCACAGATGGGATGGTCATTGAAACAAACTGAGAAGTGAACACGATGGCAGTTTTATGCATTGGCAACTTGTCTGTTTTAATTTTAGAGTTTCTTGATGGCTGTGTTGGCCCTTGACAGCCATGGCCCCCAGATATTGCAGAACAGGATTTTTTTTATTTTGTAGATAGTACCATTTATACTTATTATATCATAGCCTTCTACAAAGCAACGTGTTTGCTACTGCTATTTATGTAGAAAAATTATGACAACGAGCCTAATAGTCAGTTTACACCCATGAACTCTAATCTGCCTTCGTACATTGTCATTGTTGTTTGCATTACATCTGTCCTGGTGCAAACATACAAGGGACAGTCCACGTTCAGTGGAGCAGAGTGTGGAGATGTGCCCCAAAGACATACAGAGACTCCCAAGCTTTAGGGCATCCTACTCTCCTGACCCGAGCACCGAGCACCCTGAGGAGACAATGCTTTCCTGTGGGTCATGGGAGGCACATCACCCCCCAGGGATTGTCCAGGTCTCTTGAGAAGTCACATGAACAGTCAAGAGAAACACTGTAAGCAGATGTGGATACAGAGAGCATGCCTAAATTTGTTTATATGCAGATCTGGTGTCAGGTCAGCCTGGGCCCAAAAATGAAGGTAAGTTCAGGATCTCCCCAGAACTTTTCAGCTCCAAGAATGTAAGACCTGATGGATCCCCAAAGAGGAGAAACATTAACACTGGATGTGGGAGGTCAATTGCGTGTGGGGATTTAGTCTGCTCACCATCTATCCCAAAAAACAACAATACTAATTAAAGCCTCAGGAAGATAACTGAACTCAAAAAAATTAAGTTGCAGTAGCCAGATAATTTGGAAACCAAGAAGGCTGTGGATCCCTTCTCAAAGGAATGGGCAGAGAGGAAAGTGTGAAGAAAAAAGCAAACTGTAAGGACCACAGGAATGTGCATGGAGGACCTCTTAGTATGTATAGATTAGTGTATTTTGACTACATTTGGATACTAAAATATACTGAACAAATGTGATTTGGTTTTGACTCTTGAACATTCTTTTATGTTGGTAAGTATAATGGAAGCTTTCTTCCTGTTCAAGTAGGGAATACTGAGATGGGTCTTAGTTAAGGTAAGCATTATAAACAGTTAAATAAAAATAAGGTGGAAAAGACCAACATTCTGAAATGGAAATGTTTTGCTTTTTCAGAGTGACTTTCAAACATGGCTGGAAAGTAGATCCTAGCTTTTTTCCACTTGGTGTCAGTTTTCCATTTTTGCAGTCTACAGTAATTGTATAAAGCTTATGCTGATGCGAGAAAAGGCTCACAGAAATGCTCAACAAGTTCCTAAAGCCTCTTCTCCAAGTGATACTGCTGCATTCAGTCCATCCCCGTTCCCAGACATGGATACAGCGACCTGGGAGGGATAGGTACGGGAAAGGCCAGTCTGCATAGCTGATGTTTCCAGATTTACCAATCTTGAAACTGAAGGTTGAAGTTAAAATATTTGTGTTGCACAGGGGAGGAGATTGGTCAAATAGAGTGCAGTGCATTGTAGATCTATAAAGAAGAAGCAGACACGCGGGGACATGTTATGCCTTGTCCATCACCTGCACAGTACCTGTCTGCCTGCCAGACCTCACTCGTCACTCTGCCTAGTGTTTGCTAGCTCAGCACTGCAAAGCAGGCAGTGAGGGGAGAAAGAAGCACAGCACAGGACACGGCAGACTAGACAGTGCTGCATTTGAGCCACAAAGTCCAAAAATACTCAGGGAGACTACAGCATTCCTTGTGACAGGAGGAAGACTGCAGGCTTTTTACAACGGTGGCTTCAGCCAGACCAAGTCCAGGGTACAGGAAAAATGGTATGAAATGACTTTGCCACCACCACCAGCCAAGCTTAAAAATCTGTTCAAATGGGAATTGAGTCCTGAGCCTTTACACAGAAACCTCTCTGAGCTGAGAGTAAACTAGAAACAGTTCTAGGGTTGTCTCTTTTTTCAGTTTGGATGTGTTACTAACACAGTATAACGCTGCAGTCAGCTACACATCATCCCAACTGTAAAAATTAAAAAGAGCTGTTGAATGTCAAGTGATGAAGCACTAAGTGTCACAACTTCAAAAGTCCTGTTTTTCTGGCAATATTTACTAATTCACATGACACATTAACATATGTAATAAGTATATAAAAGAACAAATGTCATATGGAGAAGAGAAATCAGTGTGTATCCATAATATAGTGAACAGTATCAGAAAAACCTTAGATTGTTTTAAATTCTTGACTCTGTGATAACACTTTCTCCTGTGACCTGTACAGCACCTTGCATTATCAGGGTTTATGACTATTGCTCCTTTTGTCTGCCTCAACACACCTAACAATGAAGAGTCTCCTTTTCACTGAATTTCTTCTAAAGGAGTTTATGAAGACAAAAAAAAAAAAAAAAAAAAAAAAAAAAAAAGAAAGAGATAGAGCTGTAAAGAAACTCTCTAGGAAGTTTTTTAAGCATCTTTAACTTTGCTAGCAAAGGCTCATCCCATCAGTCCTTAACTCATATAAGCAGTGTACATTATTAAGCCATGAGGCTGCCACAGGATTATTGTGTAAAATTATGACCAGATCTTGAAAGTTCGTTTTGTCTCAGCTTTTCAACTGGCATACACTTAACTGCTTTGCTTGCTTCCAAATTATGTCTAATGTCCATCGTATGTGTCATATGGCAAACATCAGCCAGTTCCACAAAAGCTGTTTCTAAACATATTTGGTTAGATTTTTCTTAAGGCAAGTTCGTTTCCTCTGCCAAATTTAAAGAATAGACAGCCTGACATGCATGCAGCATTTCAGCTTCACGGTCAATGGTCTTCATTCATTATTTGGGTGTGAAAATAAAGTGTAAGAAATGAAATGCTGCTACAGCCTTCCCTACATCTGATACCAGTAATCGGTTCCTCCAATGAGAATATTATGGGTTCAGTACATATGCAGAGAAAATAGAAACACAAAGGTAAATGATGAAAATGTATGAGCCAGATACAAAAAAAAAAAAAAAAAAAAAAAAGCATTACATTTTAGACCAGTACCTCCTAGACCTAAACTCTTTTCTTCCCCAAAAGAATAAAGATTATATTGATATTCAGCTACTAAGTTAGAACAGATACATTCTGCCATTTTAGACTTCTAAAGAGTGCAGAGTTCTGTGGCTAAATAAATCTCCCAATTTTTAAACTAGCAGAACAGTAGCAAAGATGATGACTATGTGCTATTCATTATATAAACTAATACATTTGACAGCTGAACTGAGACTCTCACTGTTACCTTCGAACTTGAACTTCGACTTGACCTAATCCCATATCAAATGATAACAGTTTACCATCTGTCCTTGGTCAGCCCAATGGAAGACTTCAAAGGATAGATTTAATAGCATATAGTTTGGCCTTGACATACAGACTGTATCTGTTCTTACTTAAAGAACAATAAAACCTTGTATTTCATTTCTTTTTTTCTTCTTTTTTTTTTAACAGATGGAGGGCTGGTGTCTTACTCCATTCTGTCACCCCATCTGGACGCCTTAAATGTGATACTAAGGGAAGCATGGGGTGAGCCCATCAAAAGCTCAGTTCAAATTGAGATACAGTGAGAAAGGAAAGAAAATAGACTGATACCTATCTTGTGTCATGGCAAATTAAAGGCATTTAAGGCTGCCATAGGGAAATGTGGAGAAGAAATCAGCACAGACTTTTGAAATTACAATGGCAGAACATAACAATGCAGCACTGGACTGCGCTGCAAGCTCTCAAAGAAGTACAGATGCTTAATCAGTGACGCCTAATTGAAAATAAACATTTTTGTTAGTCAGTTTATGTGACACTTTGCAAAGCAGCAAACCACAAGTCTAAATGTCTCAGGAATCACTTTCTGCTTACTGTTCCTCCTGAGGTCTCACCTGGTTGAGTTTACCACAGGAAAATCTTCTTTGGGGAATTCAGAGAATGTGTTTTACTCTCACTGCAAAATTAATTATTTTGCTCTTTTCTGAATGAGCTCTTCGTTATAATCAAAAGTTCAAAAGTTTTTTAGTGAATCAATCCAATGCTTTAATACAGCGATATTTGGGGGTTTTTTTTAACTCAGTAGCAGATTCAGTTAGTATTTTTTAAGGAATGGTGGGGTGTTTTCATATTAAGGCAATGCCCTTGATCCTTTAAGCAAGAGCTTCAGTCCCCGGTTACTTTTAACATAATACTTTCAACCTAGTGAGTCGTGACATTAGGAAACTTGGGGGAAGAAATTAAGGATGGCAGGATAACATAAAGGCAAATGATTAACAAACATCAGGAATTTATCCCTCTCCCCTCCTGGTATCTGTATCCCTCTGCAGATATGAAAAAGCAATGCAATTCCCCTCTCTCCTAGCAAAGGATGTTGGATCATCACGATGGCAAAAATGTATCATAATGTCAAGACAATGCCAAGTCCAGTGACCAAAGCTTTGTAAAAGTAGGTACAGATTTCTGCTCAATAAATCTCTGCATAGACCCCTCTAATCAAATTTGATAATATTATTTACCAGGTGAACCAAAATATGAGAAGGGAAAAAAAGTTAAATGGATCCAGGCTAAATATATTCTTGTGGTTTCTGTGACAAAGATAAAATCCCTGCACTTTGTTTGGATTGAAACAAATAATTTTGGTAAATTCTCTTTTTTTTAAAAAAAAAAAAAAAACTACAGAGAAAATGCAAGTCTAAATTGTTACAAAACTGTTGATGCCAACTTTCCTCTTTTTCACCTCTGTCTTTTATTCACAAATTGCAGGGATTAGGTAGATCACTTGGAATGGACAAGTCCCATTTTCAGTCTCCCAGGACAGTACCCCAGCCCTGAAGCAACAAAGCTATTTGAGGTATGAATCTCTCTGATTGACACTGTTGCACTTTGGGAAATAAGCATTTTGGAGATCAAAAACCGAAACTTGAGTGGGTATCTTAAACACAAGACTGTTTAATTACTTTATATAAAATATATCTAGCTTGAAAGCTCCAATGTAATCTCAGCTTCAAAAGACACTCTGGCTGGAGAGTTATATACTCTTCTGACACATGGGAAGGGCTTGATTTAAATCCCTGTCGTCGGTTCCTCTGCAAGAGACCACAGGACAGCACTTCCATGGAGAGCAGCTCTGAGGAGCCAATTTTTCAGGAAATAATAAACACATATGCATCTGTGGATGTGCTGCAACTTCTGTGCAGCTGAAAACTTGGAAAGGAGGATGTGAATGCAAAAACGTCTGTCCCCTACCAGTACCTCAGGCACTCAGCACAGGGCAGGCCAGCCAGCATGTAAACACCCAAATCCCCAGTCCCTGCCCGAACCACGAGGGAATGGCACTTGCCAGTGTCACAAAGTGGAAATCTTCAGAAATGTGTTTGTTCATTGGTAAGGGGTGTTTCTACCTCATTTCCTCTAACGGACATTTCTTCCATTCACTAGCGTGCCTTTAGTGGTGTTCTTCTCGTGAAGGTAACCAAAGCAGCCTGCCTGCTTTGAGATAAACCCCATGACAATGCTGGGGTCAGCACTAACTGAAGGAAAGGTTGCATTTTAAAGCCCTATAGCAAAGATCTTGGTAGGTCTCAAAGACTCAGTCTGGAGCTCTTCCAAAGGAGTCAGGCTGGGGGATCCATTTGAAGGCTCCAATAAGGTAGTGAACCTGTTTTCTTAATGATCTGTCCTTTCTCATCTGCAGAGGGAAAGCAAGTCAAGTGTGTCCTTATACACTACTTTAGTAAAATGGATGTGCAGTACACACTTCATTACAGCCGCCATGGGGATTAAAACTAACTTGAGCAAATGGCCTCAACTCCTTGTAATTATCTTTTGAAGACAATTGAAGACAAAAGAAAAAAAAAAATGAACTAGCTCAAGGACAGAAGAGTTTGCGGAGGGACCGGTGAGCAGCTAACACAGGCGGTGGGCTCAGCAGTTTCCCCCATGAGCCTGGCTCTCCCGCACAGTTTCCTGGGCTGATGGCAGGGACAGTGAGCCCCATGAGCCAGGCAACATGCAGAGCTCCTCAGAGAAGAAAGAGACTGTCCAGGGATGTCTGCAGGACAAGGCTGAAAGGCGCCTGGCTTTGTGTCTGAGCAATGCTGCCCTCCCATGGCATGTCGCTCAGCCCACTCACATCTGCGTTGACATCCCTTGGTCTCAAATGCTTCAAGGGGCCCCTAGCCCCACCGAAATGGCAAAAGGGGGTGGTACATGGCAATCAGTTGGTTACCCTTTCAGGCTCAGGGCCTCTGAAACATTTTCCCAGATGAGTGATTCAGCTGGCAGAGCTCTGTCCAGTGTCCAGGCCCTTGTACAGCCCTTGCACAGGCCTCCACAGCCCTTCCCAGCCTGTCTCCCTCTGAAGCCTCTTGGCTGTGGAGCTCATTCCCCTGTTAACCCTTTCAGAGATAATGCAACAGAGAAGCAAGAAGCTGAGAAGTTTAACTGACAGCCTGACAGCACAAATATCCTTTTAAAAACAAAGCTTCAAATCGTGATGAGAACAGGTCTGTAGGAAGCTCCTGACTACAGTCCTGTGCTCCCTTACTGCCCTGTCCAGGGGACTGCGACCCAGCCAGAGCCCTTAGGCCAACACATTACTGAGCCTTCTTCCTTCTGACAGAGGGGAAAGACCTCTCTTGCGTAAAGATTATTTTTCTTTTGAAAAGTTTCTAGCTGCTTTCTTATCTACTTACTAGCAAAGTTCCCTTTCATTGCCACAAAGTGGCTACGAGTGGCTGTGGAGTTGTCTCTGCAGACCATGCTCACAGCACATCTCTACAGCTTTGTGTGGTCTCCCCTGATGGCCCCTTTGGGGTTTTCTCAGCTTACTAAAATGTCTTTCCATTACACCACCAGTTTCCACTCAAGTCAGTCAAGGCCTTTTTTTAATTGGTGGGACCTGTCTGTAAGTCCTGAATATATGTGAAGATTTATTAAATAAACACACCCCTTGTCTGAAATGTGGCCCAGAAGACTAAAGGGTCAGCGAATAATTCAGCAACAACAGAGGCACCCATGTCTGAAATTACCTTTATGTGGACAAAGGCCCACAGCTACCTTTTTGTGAATGCTCTTTGTGGAGAAGAAGGCTTGAACTGAGTACACCTCATGGGTTTACAACCAGTTGCAGAATATAAATGTATAAGGGAAAAGAAATTGTAAACTGAACAGATTTAGCATGGCAGGAGAAAATGGCAATCCATGGACTTTGCTCAGATCCAGTTGGTGCTCTGGTTGATAACTGCATATTTTGTGCAGAATGTTGGTTTCATAAGGCGCTCAGATAAATGAAGCCACTTTTAGCTGACAGGGAATACTCTTCTGCCTCTCCCTCAAATCCCCCAAATACCTGTGAATTCACTTCTCCAGCACAGAAACAGGTCTGCCGTAAGCCATGCCAGCTCACTTTCCAAATGCGCTGTGGTCAGAGTTTGGCAGTTCTGAGGCAAGCCTGGAGCTTTTATGTTATTAAAAAGTAACTGACTGCATGTTTACCACGTGCCTTTTCAGATGCTTCTCACATGTGGATTGTTTCCAGTGTACATATATATTTTATATATGTTTATAACTTTATAAAGTTTTAAAAGCTTTGGCAGTCCCTCAGCCAGAGCTGTGATGTAGGTCTAGTGTGTGTTTATGGGGCCTGAGCTGAGTATCAAAATACTGGGAAGTTTCAAGCACCTTTATGGACTTGCAGGTGGAGCTAAGTTGAAGCTGTAATCAAGTGAAGAGGATTTCTTCTGCATGTAAAAAAAGTTTTCTTACAACAACAAATTCCTGACCGAGCCTCACTGTACTCACTTAAATCAGCAGCTGCCAGGCAGTGTGCTCGTCCCAGCGACCTGCAGAGCCCCACAGCTGTCTGAATGGACACACGGGCTGTCATCTCTCAGTGCCCCCCCAGGTCTCACAACACCCCTGGCCCCTCTGCAGCCTGCACCGCTTTGCACATGATGACAAGCCTGAGCTTCAGGCCTGGCCCACCCTCCAGCCTCCAGCATGCCTCACCTACCATAGCCATAGTTCCAGTCTTCCTTTGTCAGGTAGGAGGGCCCTTCGCATGACTTAACCCAAGCCTTGCTGTGCCTGAATCCCACCAGATTGCACTGGAGAGCGGGAGAGAGGAAGTATCAGCAAGCACCTGTTTACCCTCAAATGCAGAACTTTTCTTTAGTCTCAGGCTTTGGTCCCATATCTCACCCTCAAATTTCCCTGGGCTCCTCCTCAGTGGGTCCTCCCGCTCCCACCCTTGCTCTGTCCTTGAGCACAGCCATACACAGGGATACACTCCACTCTGTGAATACCTGGAAATTGGATATTAGAAATCCATTTCTGAAAAAAACCTCACCTTGTACGTACACTAGCCACCATATGGGCTACCACATACAGTAATATTGTGGGTTTATTGGTTTTACCATATGACATGTTCTTGAAACCTGATAAATAGCTTTTGATGGTAGGCCATAGCTGGCTTCAAGCAGGCAATCCAACAAGCAGTGGTGATTTTGCATATAAAGCTATTAAAACACAGGGTAACATGAAGGGTCAACTTCTTTCCATGCTGCTATCGCAAGCAGTGAGAAGATAAAGACAGAACACATTTCTGTAATGAGCTAATTACACTTAATACAAAAGAGCGTGGGATGTCTACTCAGAGAGGCTGTATTCAACACTGATGGATCTAGGAATGCTGGACACTAGTTTGCATTCCTTACAACACCTGAGCATCTGTTTCAAACCATTTCCTGACAATCTAATTTCCCCCTTGAAGTTTCAGAAGATGTAGGCATCAGTTTTGTCTCCCCTCACTACCCTCAGAAAGTGAAGCACAGTTATTTTTACTAGCATTACAAAACACCTTCCATTTAAACCAAACTTGTATAAACAATGGAAGACTTTTACTGCTTTTATACATTATGTGGAGCATTATTTCCCTTTTTGAGAAAACATCCTCTATGAATATATAATTAGAATTCATCCCACAAACTGATGAACTGATTGCAATTGTAGAATTACTAGAAAAGTGCCAAATTGTAAATAACTATTTCAAAAGGTAAATATACCTAGTCTTTTACTAATCATGTACTAGCAGCTTCCTATAAAATAATAGCTATCATTTTAAAAAGACTAGACCCTCAAAATGCAAAGAAAATATATACCAATTCATTGTCCCTACTTTTATGAAGTGGAAGGTTTCAGGAATGTAATAGGAGAGACTGAGTTAATTGTTGCAAATAATTAAGGAATCAGAATTTACGTTGGCACAGGGTTCTTTGTCTACAAAGTGCAAAGAACTCAGAAACAGGCTATGAGTTTTCCTTGTTTCTTAAAGAGAGGTTAAGAAAGGCTCCAGAAGAAATCCAGTCTCAGCAACAGAAACAGACGCTGAACCCCGCAGCACGCTGACTCCCAGCACCCTGCTGTAAGCATTAGGAAGTTTCTCTCAGATAAAGAGGCAGAAATGTGCTAATTTCTGCCCTCCATAACACCAGTGGAGTCCTAGCATTATAATTAAGGTGATGACACAACCAAATCAGTCAACCATCCTGTGTCCACCCAGTTAATCATATTCTAACAGTTAAAGGGCTTTGGGAAATCGGCAGCAACGTGAATGCTTGGTTGGTGCAGTGCATACATTTGCCATCTTATGATGATTAATGTAATTCCCAGCGCAAGAGATGCCAGATAATGAGTTCAGTGCAACTCCTGGTATTTAAAAGCAACTGACCAAGAGAAATAATTGAGGACAAACCCGCAGTACTCTTCATTTGCCACAAGTAGATAAAGGAGTTTAGAGATAAATGTATATAACTTCCACTACAGATAGGTCCTTAGATTTGACTGAATGGACTGAGGCTGTTTTACTCCACAAGGCCTCCACAGGACACTAACGCTGTACCTAAATAACTTAGCTGCGCAGTAACTCAAGAACAAATGCTTTTCAGGACTTGTATGAAGGACCAGGAGAGGGAGTGACATGTGCTGGCTGGAGATTTTATATGCATTTTAGCACCTGAATTAGCATGTGAGGCTAAGCAAGCCAAACAGTGTTTCTGGTCCCATTTCCCTGTCTTTAAAAGGAAGAAGGTATCTAGTTCCTAGGTATGAGCTCCTCCTACTGAGGCTGCAAGACTCAGTGTTTGTAGAATAGCTTGGGATCTTTGGAAGAAAGACGTACTAAATCATTATTGATCCCAAATGTTTTGTATACTCTGTTGCTGTACTCAATAAAACAATCAAATATAGAACATGTTTCTGCAAAGCCAGCATGTAGAAAATTCTCTATTGTCTCTTTGTACTTTATCAAGCAGCCCATGGAAATCTTTAGAGTCCCTAGTCAATACTATTTAAAACATGAAGACTGATTTTACACTCCACATTCTTTGTAATTTCTCTTTCTCTCAAACAGGTAGTATACCTGCAGGAAGAATGCCTTCCCTTCATAATTACAACACACAAAGCTTCAGATATGCACATTTCCAGTGAAAGCCTAAAATTTTGAAGGCTCTCATTATCCTTCCAAAACAAAGAGACTTTCCTGGGTACCACTGCTTTTGCATTAAAAGATATGTAATTTGTTTCCTTCCAACGTTACAGTGAAAGATAATGTCATGACCACCTCATAGACTTACTGGTAATCCATTTCATGAACAATCAAATCCACCTATTGTATAAGCATATCTTTGTTATAATACAAGAACCCATACAGGGTGGCCTAGAAGCAAACTGGATCCAGCTTGTCCCTTCCAATCATTCAGCTTCCACTGCATGTCTCTTGGAGTCACAGGTCTAGCATGTGCATCTTGACAGCCCTGGAAATTATTCTAAATCAGTTCATCACATTTCAGCCCAACACTTCTTCTGATTAGAAAGTTAATAGCTTGAAATGGACATTCTAGAGTTAACCCTGTGACCTGCTTAATTGAAGACAAGAAGAGCAGCAAAATGTAGCACAAGTGCCAGGCTGAGAGTGACAACACCTAGTAATGCTCCACTACTAGAAGCAATGCTGGAAAATGGAAGTAATTGTAGGTTGTTCACTTCTTCTGGTCTGCAAAAGTCTGCTGTCCATAACTGACTTTCACATGCTATTTATTATGTGTCTTTCTCCACAGGAAAGTATCAGTGATGAGGCTCAACCATGCAGCTTGATCAGACACTTGGCTAATTCTCCACTGTTTGAAGGCAGAAGGGAATTTCTGATAAAGGAGTGTAGGACTCGGGACAGGACAGGTATTCAGAACTGCCCAGCTGCCAATGC
This sequence comes from Antrostomus carolinensis, assembly GCF_000700745.2. Taxonomy (NCBI): domain Eukaryota; kingdom Metazoa; phylum Chordata; class Aves; order Caprimulgiformes; family Caprimulgidae; genus Antrostomus; species Antrostomus carolinensis. Next base: position 43,041 of record NW_010301659.1, read on the forward strand.
CTGAGTGATTTACATCCAGCCCAGTAACAAGCCACTTTAAAGTATTAAGGGCTAGGAAAAAGTAATTATTTCTTAGATAAAAAAGGGCTGTAAAATTTCCTTCTGTAAACAAACAAAAAACCCCTCAACCCCTGTTTTAACAAAAGGGTTTTACACTTGGCAGGTTTAGCAAGCTCACTGCAGGCTCGAATGAGCAACAATACTGGCACAGCAAAGGGGCAGGAACACATAACTAGGGAGCAGCAAAAGGAAATGGGACTGTGCTACTGACCCCATGCACCCATTAGATTGGCTTAGTTGTAATGTGAATCTACTCTCTGACTGATATCCAGCCTATCTATAGAAACGTGCAAGACAGGAATCAACCGAATGAGTCTCATTCTCCAAGTATAAGACTTGACAGGTCTGAATGTGGGTCTTAAATGCCTGAAAAAGGAAGGAAAGAGATTCTGGTGATGAAAACTTTTTGCAGAACAAAAAAATTCCAACGTGAATCCACACTGTGTAAAGCATTAAGGATGTCTTTTTATCTTTGAAATTATTTCAGTTACCTGCATAACAACTCTGAAAATAAAGCCTCTTTTTATTCTCTCTCCTTGGATTTGCAATGGGAAGGATTTAAAGAACTGTATTTGATGCATTAGGTTGAGGAACTCACAGTACAGTACATTGTTTTAGTGTACTAAATTTAGTTGACTTCTGTCTCTTTCAATTACCCTTCTAAAAAGGACAGGTGAAAAATAACGTCTCTCTTTATATCATTTGATTTGCTGTTGATTAATTCTCCTCTTCTAGTGCTTGCTTATGTTTTGTAGGGTAGGGAGGACAGAACAGCTTAAGGATGGAAAAAAGCCTTAATAAAAAACTGTTTTTCTGAGTTTGAGCTTGTAGAGCCTTCCTTTTCATATTTCTCTCTCATCAATAAAATGTCAGGATTATTGATAAGGACAGAAAAGTCAGATGGAGAATGGACTGAATCTTAACTTTGGTAAACCAGGCCAACTGTAAGAAATCCTGAACATAAAAATACATTTCTACATATGCTATCCTCATCATTAATGTGAAGCAAAACTAAATACAAATTTTACATAATTAATCCACTGACTTGTCCATTTTTGCCACAGCAAAGAACTGCAGAGAAATAGCATGCCCTAATTCTTAAAAGAACTGTGCTCCGCATGAGAGGTTCTCTTAGACATTTCAGAAATAGTTCAATTCCATTTGGTATCACTTACGTGTATGCCCTCTCTAAGCTATGTACAACTCTTAACACCGCCCAGCCTCTCAGAAGGAGGTAGAAAGTAGGCATTAATTCTGGGGCAGGTCTTGAACTCAGCTTCTTCTCTGCAAAGGATACTACAGTGAGAGGCAAAGGGTTTCTGACTGTGATGTCGTCCAACCATCAAATGGCAATCATACTTTGATGAGGAGAAAGCAAAAAGATGAATGTGTTTTAGTGATCCATTTAAATTTCCAAAATAGTAATTGCTGAACTTAGCTACTCTCAAAACCCTTGTTCTGAAAACAGAGAGAAGCTGTAATGATTTGCCCTGAGTTTCTGCAGAGTCTGAATGATCAAAGATATATCAGTTTTATTTCCCCACCTTGTTTCAGTGCCTTCACTGGCCCAATACTCCACAAAACCAAACCAAACCAAACCAACTAAACAAAAGGCTTCTGGAGAGGAAGGAAGTGCTCCATTCATAAATTCACTAAGTCTTTCCAACCTTCCTGTTAGAAAGGTAAAGAAAAGAAAAGTAAGAAAAGTCTCCCTTACTATATTTGATAGTGCATCATTAATTATCAGGATTAACCTACCACTAAAATCTAATGCAGAAAATTCAGCACTGATCATGTATGTTTTACTGATTCCTCCAGAGAAACACAAAGCAAGAAATTCAGATCCTGTAATAAGACCTGGAAGAACTTATGACAGGATTGAAAAACTTTCTAGTGCATCCTATGACAGTGCTGGTGACAGTAAATTGGGTAGCACACTAGTATCAAAGGCAGAGAGTTGATTAGTAAGCATACATGGAATTGTTGGGAGTTGTGACTTCCTGGAGACAAGTGCCTGGGGAACAGATATCCTGAAATCTCTCTTTCCCATCCACCCAGCAGATATTCCTTATCCTTTCTCTTGATGAATTTCTTCTTCAGACATTGTGATGTCACCAGGAACTGGGGAAGAACAGATCATATCTGCACCATAGCTGCTACAAACATTAAGTAACTGGCAATACCCATAAATTCTGCTATAAGGTATGACTCAAGTCTGATAATCTTTTGTGGTCTGATGGCTTAAATAACTTGTCAGCATATCATATACTAGAAACATGTCACTGCTTGTGATACAACAGCAGGTGTGTTCTTGCCCATAAGTGGAATGCACCTGTAAGGGTAGAGTTTGAAATGTACCAGTTCAGACAAAGGTATCTTCTTCAGGTTGTGACAAAGACAACAAAAGAATAGAAATACCTAGTAGACATTCATTTTTTTTTTTTCTTTATGAACAATCTATTTAATTAATGTTGTTTCTCAATTAAAGCTCCACTTTATGAACAGGCAGCCATTCTGAAGACAGATTATGCAAGTCCCTTTGCTAACATTCGAACATGAACAGGCAGCCATTCTGAAGACAGAAGATTATGCAAGTCCCTTTGCTAACATTCGAATTCAGATCCCTGTTTGGCTGGTGTTCTACTACACCAAACAGCTGTTGGGCACATAATATACCCTGGCACTTCTTTACTCTAAAGAAGTCCTGCAGTTCAAAACAAAACTTGCAGTTTTAAGATGCTGGACAGTCTCCATTGCTTGCTGCTGACCTATATGGGCAATCCATGCATTCAGGCAGGTTTTCACAGTAAATAAGCTCCCAGTGGAATACAATATGATAAACCAAAGTCTTTGTCCATCTTTCAATCTAGATACTTGAGAACTCATAAAATAATTTGGTGTGTCTATGCTCTCCCCCCCTTGGGTACCATTAATACATTAAGAAATCCAAACACTCCCAAAAAGCCATACTAAGACAACACATATACACAAAAAACTACCCTGCCTATGAACTAAAGGAACACTCTGGTGCTTGAACATCAAACATCTGGGTAAAACTATTTTCCAGAAAAAAACACTTCTTCAGTACAATTTTTTCATCCCCAGTTTGATGGTCTTTCAGAAAAACTAATAGGATTGTGGAAGACAACGTCACAATATATAAATAGTGAACTGTAGGCTTCGCTGATGATTCTTCAGATGTGTCTGTGGGGGAGAAGTAGAGGGAAAATGCTTGGAAGGGGAAAAACAATGTCTGTAGGTCCTGCAAAGATCTGAGAAGGTGCTATGTTGGAAGAGAGGAATAAAAGGAAAAAAACCCTTCTCTACTATTTGTGTCCCCTTGAAGGCTCCCTACCAAGCTGCAAAACCCAGCTGGCTTGCAGTGATCTAGTGGATCCCCCAGTACCCGTGCAGGACTCACACTTCTGGTCCCAGGGCTTTGAACATTGCAAGCATGGCCCTGATTAGAACAGTGCATCAAAAAGCAATTAAAGTTGCCTGCACTTAAAGGGGGAAGAAATCAGATTGAATAGGACTGAAAGAGACATATAAAGGAAGGACCCTAGGTGAATGGCTCTGTCTTGCTTTTTCCAGGCAGATAGGATGAATAGGAGGCAGCAAGACAACTGCTGTTGTAGGAAACGCCCACACCTTGAATCTTCAACCCTAGGCAAGAAACAGAACAGCAATCCCATTTCCTCAGCTATCAGCACAAACTCTGTTGTGCCCTGGCCTGCTCCAATGCCTCAGGTCTGCTGTGGCTCTGCTCATTTTCAGTGCTCTTCAGGGCAATGTAAAATTCAATAAGGCTAATAATTGGCCTGATAAGGCTAAATAATTAGTCTAATAAAGCTAAACTACTTGTTGGAATAATTCAAAAGTTCCTTGGAAGACAGAAGGAAGAAGCATATTGACATAAAGCAAGCAAAGTAACTAATAAAAGAAAATTCATTTTACCATATGAACTCAACATCTCACATTCTAGTATGCCAGGTGCTATGCAGATGGGTAAGAAGACAACCACCTCTTGAAAGAGCTTAAAACAAAGCCAACATGCAAAAACTGTGAAGTACACAGCTAAACACAAACACTTTTCAATACATTTGTTTCTTACTTCTGTAGTTCCTCATTACCTTGGTCACAGAACCCTTAGTTAATCAAGGAATGTCAACTTCTAGCATAAGCTCCGTGGGCTAGCTTAACAGTTATTGTGTTGCAGCACACAATTTCACTTATGAACTACTCATTCCCTGTTAGGACCACTCTTGTAATTTTGCTTCTGTCACCACTCTTAAAGGATAATTCAGCAGTGTGCTAAACAGTCAAAAATATCATTTTCTTGCAGGCAAGGGGTACATTTTTAGAGGATTTTAAAAATTGCAAACTTGATTTATAGAGATATTGGATACCTGCAGCTCTTACTGGTTACAAATTATATTTTGAGCACTAGCACCTCAGGAAAGTCAGGTTTTCCATATAAACAACTGGAATTTACCCCCAAAACAGAAGAGCTTCCATGCAGAGGAAAAGTACTGTGGTCAGATTTAGAGAAAAACTCGTGCTGCATTTATACCAGAAATGGATGACCAGTTTCAAAATTGATTTAGGAAGGCTTTGACTTGAGGAAGGGAAACAGGTAGTCAGTGAGATAACTCACTGCCACACGTAGAACCAGCTAATACAGGAAGATAACAGAGGCAAAAAATGTTGCCAGTCTCTAAGGTGGTATATCAAGTGACACCTGGTCTGGATAAGAAATGAGTTTTAAATTCCACCTCCTTCCACATTTGACAACTCTGATTAAAAAAAACCCAGAGCCTATAAATTACTGATGATGCTCTGTCAGTGACAGAAGGAACTAATTGTTAGACTATGTCCAGATATTTTCAGCACCATATTGTCTTCTAAATATAGTGCTGTTTACTGCATACCTTCCACTATGGCTATCACCAAGCATTATTAGAAGTGAGTCAAGGACTGCACATTTGCTAGTGCAGATCCACCCTCACCATTCCAAAGAAAACAGCTCCATAATAAGAGAATTGTGAGAATGTAAGAATAAAGGCATTTTTATTTTTCATAGATATATCTGTTTTCAGAAAGGAATTCAGTTTATTAGTAAAACTATTTTTGTTCAGGTTTAGCAGCAGATAGACAAAATTAGCTGGAGGGTTACTCACTTTCAAGTAGATCCAGTGTTCCACTCGTCTCCTGGCAGAATGGAAAAGGAAAGTACCTTCAGGTTTTCAAAGCACAGATCATGTATCTCTTGTGGTATGAAGTAATTTCTTTTAACATTCAGCTGTGCAATTCACCAATTCCCAGAACTGCATGTTATAGTTTCCATTCTGAACAAAGCTAAGTACCTTCCCTTCCAGGGCTCTTTTGTCTTCTAAATGCATCCTCCTTGGTTGTATTTCATGTTATTGTGTTCTCATTGCTTCTGTATAAATGAACATATTAATCCTTAATTTTCTAGGTTTCTTGCTCTGTTTGTCAAGGAAGCATTTTTCTTCTCTCAGAAGCTGCAGATGCCGATTACCACCGTGCCAGCTTCTTCCTATCTGGAGTGGTCTGGCAAAAGGAATTAGTTCAGGAAAGTTCATAAAAATGTTTATTTTCTTTTAACTTCTACTCTACTTCACAGCTGTCTCATTGTGTTATCATCACTTTTCTTTTGAGTACACTTAGGAAAAATCCATCACAGCAGGTAAGGTCTGTAGGGTTGGAAAGCTGACCTTCCAAGACAAGGAGTAGAAATATGGGAGGCAATCTTTCTCTCATCAAATGACAGTTCCTCCACAACTCTTTTACCCTTTGTGGTATCACTGAGAAAATGCAAAACCTCAGTTTTGGCTTGTTGCAGCATTCATGATGGTGAAGAAAAAGCTGTCAGGATTCACTTGTCAGCAGCTTAGGCAGTTGTGGAACTTGAGGTCCATTTGAAAATACTTCGGGTATCTGTACGCAGTAGATCTCAATGCGAGGGCATTAAAAACTGCCATAGAAGCCCATATGAGCAGGATGTACTCCAGTGTGTAGGGATAAGATGAAACACACACCGCTAGAAAGAAGTATAAGTGCAATACTGCTGGTGACTTCACGTTTAAAAACATGGTGTGTTAGTGTAGAGAAAACTAGTCTGTAGCATCCAATTAGTGTTGTTGCATTTTCCTGAGCTGTCTGGCTTACTCTGCATCCAGGCAAAACTGTTCACAGAAACAGTATATTCCCTCTTCTATATATCCCTTCAGGAGAAAAATTAAAAATAAAACTGAAACTGTTGCTATAGAGGTGTCATTCATAAAGATAAATGCCTAAAATGAAGCAAAGAATGCATGGAATCACCTTTCTAAAACTCCATCTGCTCAGCTGTGAAAGTATCAGGGAAGAAACACAAAATGCATGTGAGTTAGCATGTAGTTGCATAAAGCTATCTGTGAGATCCCAACTAGGACTCTAGGAATTTTGAAAGAAGTTCATCCCACCACACCTGCTTTATCCCTGCCTGTGAGAAAGGAAATAATAAATAAATAATAATTAAAAAAAAATAAATCCTTGGATAGACAAAAGATTCCTTCTCCCTTTGAGTACTGCATCATTGCAAAAAGCCCAGTACCCCAAAACAGCATGGGAGGTGAAGGAATTGGCACTTATTGCCACCAGAGCTCTTCCAATCAGTTTGATGGTGCAGTGCAGCTACAATGGCATCTGACTCATGCTCAATGAGCATCAGCTCTACTCTTGTTTAACAATGCAACTGGTGTACTATGGAAATTCTAATTTATATGCTAGTAAAAGAATACATATGCTGGTTATTCAGACATAATCTTGGGTTGGCCTCACACCTCTTACAATGAAGCTACTGATACTTATCTATCATCACTCATACAGGGCACTGCAAACCATCCTTGAAACAACTCATCAGCAACTGGTAAACTCTATTAAAACTGTAGCAGTATTAATAACTGATGTCTTCACAACAGAAAAGTCTGAGAAAGCCATTATTTGTCACAGGATGATCCAAAGGCTGTTAATCTCCTGTCTACACCTTAAGAAAGAAAAGAGGAGAAAAATCTAATTTAAACAAGTGCTAAATTCAGACTGATGCTAAGTGAAATTACTCGGGAGGCTGAGGTATCCAGCCATGGTCTTCAGTAAAAAAGAAAATTATAGGGTCTATCAATTAGAGAAGCGGTGCTCTGAGCCTATGTGCTGGCATGCTTACAGTTTTTTTAATGTCTGGCAGGATGTTTTACAAACTAAACTCAGCAAGATGACAATTCCACCAGAAGGTGCTTCAGATGGTTTTGCTAATAATTTTGATCAGCTGAAATGGAGAAAAACATCACTTCGTTTATTTGGCTCTTCCAGAACCTGTCAAATCTCAGCAGAACCATTAATTGCTCCCTTCTGGATCTCCCTCCCATCTCTGCCACCTTCTTCCAGAAAAGACACTCATCAATTTCATTTTTATTTCTACAAGTATTCTGCATAATCAGCCTTTGTTCCCAAAACAAACTTTGGTCATTCTTTGTGCGCTTCCTTTGCTAGAAGGAAGTGCCATTTCTTGAGAATATTCATTGGAGGCTGGTACTGCTACAGCGGCAAAGATGTAAGTGCTAACCACCATATATTGGCTTTTGTTTTAATAGCCTTTTAACCAACTTTGTTAATGGACTGAATGCAATTTAGATATGGAACTTGGCTAAAATGTAGCTTCAATTGGCTATTAAAATTTAAGAGCCAACTAAGATAGCTAATTACAAAAAAGCTCCAGTGATAATGCTAAGCAGAATTAGTAATAGCAAATGACAGTCTGTCTAGTCTTATTCCCAAAGGGAAAGAAACTCTTAACTGAGAAGTCAACCAGACAACGTGCAGAAAACCTAATTGCATTACTGGTATTATGGCATCCCAAATCTGGCAGCTCACTGGGACAAAACAGTGAGTAAAGTCTGTCAAACTACTCAGGAAAGCAACTGACCCCCTTCTTAATGTTAGCTGAAACAGATATTAGGAATTATGTAATTATTTTATATTAACTTATTGGGAAATATTCCTGTAAAAATCATCAGATCAGCACCATCTAAAAAATTTCTTATACCCATTCTGAATTTGATTCTCTCTCCAGATATTTTAGATTGGGGGAAAAATATAAACAATCTGTCTGCAAAATGCTCAAGCACTAAAAGAAACATTTTGTGCTTCATTATCAATATCCTCATTACACCATCAGGTAAAGTGCCGACTAGTTCTCCTGTGAAGATTTATCATGTATGGTGGCCACTTTGAAACATAGGTAGCGGAGTCTTTAACATTCCCTACTCAAGTGTCTCCCTGCTGTGCCTGTAAATGTCAGTCCAGTTTTTTCACGGCTGTGCGCACAGATTAGAAACAGCAGGAGAGCTTGGGAGTATGACTACAATACCAGTAAGGACACTTGTCTTCATGGCACTGCTCAAGTGATTCTTGGAATGCAGGACCCTGCTGTTTTCTAATATTTACACACAACTGGAGTCATCAAGAGCAGTAAATGGAGTCTAAAGGCAGCTTGCTTCTTTTGTGTTAGGGGCTTTACTTTCAAATGGGGATATCAACAAAAACCTACTACACCCTCCGGTGTATTTCCCCATGGCTGTTTTGCAACCCAGTAAAAACACGTGTGCAAGCACATACTGTAAGCAACACAGACATTAGACCTGCAGGTATTATCACAGCCTTACACTTGGCTCATCGTGACTGTCCCACCCTTTAGACATCATTGCACTTAGAGTGAGCCAGAGACATTCTTGCCTGTGAAGGCTGTAGTTTTGCAGTCTCTGGGGAGCAGACGCTCACCTAGAAGGGAAAGCTCACTTTTTCTTCACAGAACACTTGACAGTACAAACTTTTCCCAGGACATGTTTGGGGTGGGAAGAGGTAGGGTGGCTTATGAAATCTGCACCTTAAAACTTTTTTTTTTTTTTTTAAATTATATGGAAATGTCTGTGTTTGTAGCATTTTGCTTCAGTAGCGTCAAAAGAAAACACACTCCTTGAAAACTTGGAAAGTAAAGAAAGCAAGTTTACCAGTAAGTTACTAAAAAAATTAAAATGTCAAACAACTAAAGTACAAAAGAATGATGATACTCTCAGTATGCAAGACAAGCAAGAGAACACAATATGCTTTCCTGACAATAGTTCCTCAGAACAGCGTAACATACTTTATGAACAAAATTATTAAATGAAGTAATTAAAACGATAGTTTGATTTGAGGAGTTTTAAGTATAAGAGGCTTTAGCAGTCCTGTTTTTACATCTGAAACAAAGAGAATACTATGCTTGAAGTCGCCAGACGCACTTTGCTAATACCCAGCAAAATGAGTCTGTACAGCAGTCAGAACAAACATTTTAAATGTTATTCCAGTTTATTTTTAAACAACGGATTATTTTGTTTTCAATACATAACCTCATCATTCATTCAACATTTTATGCTACAACATATTTATTTCACATTACACAATCAAGCAAGCAGAGCACTGGCCATCCACACAAATACACTACCTATTGGCTCATAGGGATTCCTTTTGGCTTGCCAAACTTCATAAAGCAGTATCCCTGATAAGAATTATGTTCATGCCAAAATTATATGTATTGTTGCAGTATCTAAATTAAAAGTAGTGGTATTTTACACTCAAATTAAACACTGCATTTTCTGACTTACAACTCACAAAGACTCAAAGCCAAGCAGGGAAATAGGTTTAAGAGAGGTTTTGGTATATTAGATGCTTCTCAACTATTAGAAAAAGATAAAACTTTTTTTTTTTTTTTTTTTTTTTAAATGAGAAGCAGATGTGAGTCAAGCTTTCACTGGAACTAGATATTTTACAAAGTTATTCTTCATAATATAACTTTTCTAGCATTTCCACTAATATAAAAAGAAAATCTAAGAGGTACAGAGGGTTTGAGAATGGACATTGGCTTTTGGTTGGTCTTCTCTGCCCTGGGCCCTATGTCTGAAATTCTGGTCTCTTTCTTTCCAGAGAAACTCTGAATAATTGGAAAAGTGATATAAACATGAATACTACGCGAAAAACCCTAAAATTCACTACCTGTCCTCTAAAGAATTGTTTAAACACATTTTATAACAAACTAGAATGGAAGGATGTGATTTTTGTCTTATGTCCTCTTTTTTTAATTTATACACTTGAGAAATACGAAGATCTCTACCATTTCAGACTTCATCCCCGTGTACATCTAAGTGACCTTCAATAATTAGAAGAAATCAGATGCAACACTGCTGTTCCTCACAAAGTATCCATAATGAAACTAAATAAGGCTTTATTTCTACATTATAAAGCAGAAAAAAGCACTTTCTTTTAGTTTGCCTTTAAGATACAAATTTTGTATATAAAGAATAAAAATGAATCCTCACTTCAAAGTTGGCAAAATTTTGCATTAGTATTTAAGTATACATAAATTATGCAAATATTTTAATAAAACATTTATTCTTCAAAATCAGGTACAAACAGTAGTCCATGTTTTTACAGGATTCATCATTTAAAAAGGAAAGAAAAATATTCCAGTGCTACAGTAACTGAAAAAAAAAAAAAAAAACCAAAACCCAGAGATGAGTCAAATTGCAACTTAATTTGTTGCTCCATCTATTATTTACTTCTGGACTCTCTTTCTGGTTGCTGTGCCTTTCCTGGGTTTTGGTGAGGTCATCTTGCGGGTTCTGACAGCTACTGCATCTGCAATTCAAACAGAAAAAAGACAATACTTTCGATAAAATAAAATAACAGAAATAGATCACGAGAAAATACTTGCAGTACTTAAGAGGACTGATAAACTCAAATTATTCATTCAGTTTTGACTGGGAGGCGGGTGGCACATGACATGGACTCAGAAGAATTTACCACAATTTCTGGGCTCCGATTTTCTCCCACAAAACACATTGTACAATTCAACAACTCAACCAGTACCATTACATACAGTTGAGCCAATTCAATAGCTCACCTCCACCAAAAGATGAAGAATCAGATCCTCTTCAAATCCTAAACCCTTCCTCCCCGTTCTGTAATCCCTCCCAGTGTTAAGCCATTTTTGGTGCTCTTCAGACCTTGTGCTAAGCTGATCCAGCTCCACAGCCTGGCAAAGAACTTTTTTTTTTGTCTAGTATTCTCATAGTTTAGTGAGTTGCAGCAGCTTAGAACATTCTGAATTGAGCTTATAGAAGGGGAGGTGGAAGGCACACAGGTAGAAAAAGGAAGATTTTTTTGTTTGGCAGTGTCCATCTGTCAAACAAGCTCAGCTATCAGTGCAACTTTACCTACAGATTTCAAGCTATTATTTGACACTATTTTTTTTAAACAAAAGTAATGAACAGTGCCATCTAAATAACATTTCTAACAAACCTGGCAGGTAGGTTGTTCGAAGAGACCATACTTAAATGCAATAATAAACTTGCACTTTGACTCTTTCCTGCCCACTAGCAGGGGGAAAAAAAAACAAACCAAACCAAACAACACAACCATAGTTCATTTGTGTGAATTACATTCAACTGTAGTCACTTTGAGAAAAAGATATTAGCTATAAGAAAAAATACTACTATTTTCAAAAATGCAGTACCAATGAAATATTTTACATCTCCCTAGTCACAGTATTTTTTTTTAAAATCATTACTTCTTCCTTGAAATCAGTATGCCTAACTATTTAAGTCCTTGTTTGTAAAATTATATATAACTCTACAGTTCCTGTCAACTTCTTAATCTGCATTACTGACAAAGAAAAAAGGTAAAACTGAGTTTCATGGAAGTCCTTAAGAAGGCAGCTGCTTGCATAAGGCAACAGCCTTTGAGCAGTATGAGTCAGTGATCATTCAATCTCAACGAGCAAGTTCTGGGGAAAGCAAGGAGGCAGAGAACAAAAGTCTGGAATCTACTAAAAATCAAAACCGCACCAAGAAAAGCAACTCTTGTAAACAGTTTTGCTCTCGTGTTTAATTTTACTTAATTTGCTCTTAAAATGTTGATATGAAATTAAAAATACCAAAATTAACTTTGAAGAATTTTTCCATTATTGAAAGTGAAATGGAGAATGAAAAAAATATTCTTGGTCCATTTCTGTACAAAAGCATTTGCTGCATTTAACATAAAACTACAAATACATTTTTGTCAGACAATAAATCTTTGAATACTAACTCACTAAAAAAAAAAAAAAACCAAACCAAAACAACAGAAAGCTCTGGTGATTGTCTCTTATTGAGCAGAGCAGAGCAAAGAAGGACCAAAGTTTTCTCTTCAAGAAAAAAAAAACAACAACTTGATTTTCTCTTTCATTAGTCTTCACTGATTTTGTCTGTGGTAACTGATTTTTCTTCTCATCCAACAACAGACTGTATAATCAAATGCAGCAAAGACAGATCAAATTTGTGTTCTATTATCAGAAAGACTGTCAACATGAAAATTATGACCTTAGGAAGGAAATACTACAGGTGTTTGCTTATAGAGAAAAAAATAAATGAGTTATCAGGTTTTCATGTTTGTATTTCAGAAATGTAGTATTTCATGGTTGTCACAGACAATGCAAGCAATTAAAGCCTACTAATACCTAACTCAGTAAGAGCTTACCCATTTCTAGTTGCCCATGCTGCAACACCAAAGAGAAGAGCGCTACCCTGTCTCTGGTTTTTCCTTTATCTTTATTGCATTAATAAGTTCTTCTCAAGGCTTTTCTAAATAAACCATGATCACAGAGAATCTCTATGTGAATCACAACAAAAAGGATAAAAAAATCCTTGTCATGGCTCTTTTATTCAAAATTTCAAACTTTAGCAGTAGAAATACTCTCTTAAACTATTAGATTAATTATGTTAAACTCAGATTGACTGCACTCAACCCATGTTTAGCTTCAAAGTTTGCAGCTATTTGAGAACTGAATGTTTTCTGTACCAAAAAGCTCATCTGTGTTTTCAAAATTAGCCTGATAACATATATTGTCCCCTCCTCACAAACTTTTATTGTGGGAGAAATGTCAATTCTGCTTCTGAAAATAGAAGAAGTCCTATGTGGGCAGCACCAAAAAATAGCACCAACAAGGCTGTTACAAAGAAAAGAGAGGGCTTTGATAAAGCAGATTAAATGGAATTAGGTTAAAACAGCAACAGTAATGAGGAAGAATTATATAGGCAAAATTAAACCAGATGGTGTCACTGCACAGCTGGTTTTGAGACTGGAACAAAGTTCAGCAGAGGCATAAAGAGTCCCACAGGCTCTACAGGAATTATTAGACAAGTTGACTGTGATATCTGATCCTCTCTATGCAAACAGTAGTACAAAACAACTTTACAAAAGAAACCCAACAATACTGTGTATAGTCTTTGTCTCCATCCTTCAAGAAAGTACTGAGAAAAATGGGGTGGCGGGGGGCAAATCAGGACCATTTTCATGTCCAGAGTGGATAGGACAACTAATATGCTTAAGGGAAATTCATATTAGGTACTAAAAATATCAAAAGAAAATACTTCCTCTTATCCCAACTCTTCTTAGTGGTAAGGACAGTGAAGTATTACAAGTGGTGTTGACCAGGGATGTTTTAGAATCTTAATCATAGAGATTTTAAGATAAAGTATTGGTACGTATCCAGATTAACAGAGATGTAGATAGATAAGCCTGTCTTCAGGCAGATCACCTCTTGATGTCCCTTCTCATTTAGATTTCTGGTTCTACATACACCATTTTACCAACATACGTAAGCCTTATAAGTAAGAGAAATAAAACTGTACTCAAGTCAATAAATGAAAGTTTCTATAAAATGACAGAAGTTCCTTTGACAAAAATAAGCAGACACCAGAGTCCAAGTTTCCCACTTAATTGCCTGCTTTGATGGAAATGAGGACAGTGAGAGATTCTGAGCATGAAAACACAGCTACCAAGCAGATGAAATCAGGTATGATTTAGGTGTTAATGGTGACTTCCAGGTTACATCACAGGCTAGAATATTTGAAAACAGAACCACATACAGAATCGACTCTAGGCAAACAACAGACAAACACCTGACAAAGCCTGAGCACATGCCAGTCTCTGTACAATGGCTGAAGGGTTCTAGCAATTCTAGTCTATGAGAGATCTTAAACTAGACTTGTAGTAATCATCATTAAACAACACAGCTAACATTTTTCCCTCAAAAGTAGCATATGCAGTCAAGTATATTGATCAGACACAGCAAGATTTCCTTTCTTATAAAAAAAAAAAGGATTTAATGTGCGTGCACAATGTCACACAAACATTTTGCTATATGTTTATCTCTAAGAAACAAAGGTCAATAAATCTAGAGAGTTGGGCCATGTGGCAGAGAGTTCTCAAGTGGTTTCTGGAAGAGATTTTCTCAGACTAGTCTTCATATAGATGGGGCTTAATCATCATTTCTGTATAAGCACCCAGTGTGCCACAGCAGGACAGTCTTATGAGAGAACTGACATTTATCTAATGCTGGCAATTTCATGCCACATATACTGAATTGCCACAGTTAATCTGAAAAGTGATGAAGTAGGAACGAGAGGTCCTAACACAACTCTCCCTAGTCAACTAGATACAATCTTGCATATGCCACTATATCAGATCTCAGTGCAATAAATTAATCCAAGAACATGTTTTGTTACTAATTTAAGCAACTAATTGTGGACTTGTAATTTCCGAAGGAGACAAATTTAGGACTGTCTGTTCTTCAAAATTCTTCCACTGACCACAGTATCACTTTGTCTTGCAAAATGTGCTTCAGTCATATTCCAGATGTCTTTGATCATATCAAATAACCAAGTCATTTTACTGGATGGCTCCCTAGAGACCTTGTTCCTAAAACTGCCCCTTAAAAGTGTTCTACAATCATTTCCCTAAAAAGGGAAAACAACAGAATGGAACCTATGCAATTGCATATGGAAGGAATAAGAAAAAAAAAAAAAAAAAAAAAAAAGCATTGGAAGCTGAAAGACTATGAAAGACTACACTCAGCATCCAGCTGCAAACATCAAATGGGAACTGAAGCCAGGCTGTGCAGCATTTTATGAGTTAAGCATCACACTAGTCTACCATTCTCAAATCAGTTTGAGCAGTTTGAATATGAAGCCAAGGAAGAGCTACTTTTCTTTTAAGATGATGAAACAAGGAAGAGTATGTAGTGCCTTGACAAGCCCTTTCCTAACTTGGCCAGAGAACCCTGCGTAGTTGATAAAATCTTGTAGTTTGACACTTCTCAAACAAGAATTTTTCAGTATTTTGAAGGTTGTTGAAGCAACTGCAAGGGCAACAAATAGTTTTGGTTAGTTGGCTTGTTCTCTTTTCTCGGCAGTTCTTTTCTCTACAAAAACTCAGAAATAAGATTCAGAAAAAAAAAAGCAGAGACCAGGAGAATGCAAATATGGACTTGAATTCCAGGAAATATATGATTGTGGAGTGGAGATGAGAGAGAAGTAGGTAGGTTTGTAGAGTTATGGGATGGAGTTTGGCTTTCAGTACTCTCTTCTTCCAAGTGCTCTGTTTCCTGCAACAAATAAAGCCGATACATTTCCATATGATACTATGGAAAAATATCAGGATGCAAGAATGTATTATTTGATTAGTTTATGCCTAAGTATTTCCTAAAGATATTAATGAATCTATGAGTGTTCTTTTAAAAAATTTAATATAAAATTGTTCCACATAAAACTGAAACTGATTTACATCTATTTGTAAAAACTGCTTTACTGAAGACATTCCAAAACGCAATTGTACATACACGTGTAAATCAGCAGTCACATGCAGCATGTGTTTAAAAATAGCCCTCCTCTCTACCACACAGCAATCTGCAGGAGGAACAAAGTTTAATTCAAATATATTACTTGCAGTCTTGAAAAAGGTTAGTTCCCTGTGAAAATCTGAATCACTGCAGTACAATTTTCCTTTCTTTCCTGTAGAAAAATCTCAATTGCAAATTTTATACCTGAGTTTGAATTGCAACACTTGTTCAGCATACTGCAATACATCTTCAGGTTACAGAAAAATAACAAAAAAGCAGACATCACTTTTATTTTTATATGATTTAGTTCTACATGTAAAGTCACTATACAAAACCTTACTCGATGGAAAATTTTCCTTAGAGGTTTTTTTTGTTTTGTTTTAATTTAATACTACTTTTTTTATTAGCAGCAAACACAAGAAAGTCCCATAAAGTGCAACAAGGAACTTAAATCCATTTACTTTTTAAATATGTTTAAGTGCTAGAGGTGGTCTGAAGAGATTGTATAGAAATAAGCTTAAAATATAAACAAAGACTAAGTAGAAAACTGTGTTTCAAGCTAACACAGGAGTAAACAGGAACCGTCCTATGCTTTATATCTTGGATATTAATTTTGTCTCTTTATTATTATCATTATTATAATAAGTGGCACATGTTCAAGGTGTGTCTCAGTGAATTTGTCCCTTGCAAATTGTCAAGGAAAACCATTATTGAGGAAGAACTACAGAGCTATTTGGTTTATATCTAATTTATTTTAACCTTCCTACCCATAATATTTAAGGATCCTTATACTTTAAAATCACCTCCTACCATATGTCTTCTAATTTAAATAGCTTTTGAAGATCCTCAAACAATTTTGGGAGTGGCCATAAAAAGACAGATCACTTCATATCGTGTTGGAATACATTTAATGCAAAATACAGAAGTGAGTTTGTCAATATTTCTGACAACTGAGAGCAGTATTTCTCCACTCTAAAACGTGATTCTTCCTGTTAATTTCTAGATAACACATCGCAGCACATGCTTTTAACTTCTAAAACCAGACCACGTAACTCTCATACTAGAACATTTTAACTTGCAACATTCCTGAGACATGTAAAGGAAGGCTAAGAATAACACAGAAACGGACAGATCTTTCAGTGACTAGTCACAGAGACGGATATGCTGTTTTAAGACTAACACCCACTTAATTGTGGAGTCTGCTACAGATACTGGTCAATATCTTCCTTCACAAGAAAGAACAGATGAATAACAGAATTAGAACTATTGTACAGTATAGGTTTTGCTGAAAATGTTTGTATTAGGGTATAAAATTAAGAGGTAAAAGTCTACCTATAATGTTGGCATTGGTGTGGAGTAGAAAGTAACAAATGGCACCATAAACAAGCTCAGAAAAAAGTATAATTTGCTTTCTCCTGAAGATTGATAACAAGGCAAATAATTCTCTAAATATAAAAATGAGCCTAACTGTAGATTTAATCCAATATGAAGCAATAAATCTTGCTTGAATAAAGAAAAAAATATTTCTAAGACAATAATCCAGATACTGATTTATGCAAAGCCATGCAATGTAAATAAACATAAAGCTAAGTACCTATTAATTGAGAAATACTATTAAACTTCCATTTTGAAATGCCTTCTAACCAATCCATCAGTTTTCATATCAGAGCTGTTCACATAGTGCTTTATTTATACTGCAAGAGCAACCAAAGACCCCAGTTAAGGCCTTACCATGCTAGATGCTATCCAGCAATACAGACAGGCACAATTCCTACCCCTAGCAGTACTGACTCTTAAAAAAGCTCATTAAAAAATACATTACCTTCATTGTCCTGTCTACTTTAGCATTTATCTCTATACTGTCCTAATTAATAAACCTCAAAATTGTTTTAAAAAACGTCATAACAGAAAATAAAAAAGATGTGTGTAAAAAAATTTGTATATTTCTAAAACTCAATCTTCATCAACCCCAAGATTAAAAAAAACCTGTCAGTAGTAGAGGTTTTATCTCTACTGGTAGCTTTGATCCAAGGACTATTTACAAGTTCTCATTGAACTCTTATTTTTCCCATATTTATGCCATTTTCACCAAAGTTCCCTATACTAGCTGCCTATTCCATACAAACTGATTAAAAATAAGCATATTAGTCCTATTAATATTATGCAGTACACCTCTGCAGAAGCGTTGGTGGATATGTACAGTGTATGCCAAAATTTGGTATTCTGCTTTAACAGTATGATAAATTATAAGCCTGTATATTTTACTAGTACACATGAAGGCAGCTAATACTGAAAACAGAGCTCTAAAAGATTGTGGAAAAAAGCTTTTTGTTTAAATGGAAATCATCTCTTCTGATAGCACTGTTACTAGTGGGGAGATACTGACTAATATAATACTTCAACATCATCCATATTACGTTAAAAAAATATGACTCTTAAAATTCCAGCTTTCAGGAAAGCAAACGGTTTCCAGTTATCACAGGAAAAAAAAAAGGAAACTGATAACATGCTAATTTAAATTAGAAATAATTTAAGAATTCCACAAAATTTTGTGCATCTTATTTTGGAAGTACACCAGAGTTTGTTTCTTGAGGGCCTTCTCAAATTCTGTTTCTAAAAAGAAGAGTCTAACACTTTTGCTTGACAGCTCCAGAAACACTGATGACTGACGAGATTGAAAGAGATGGCCTTTACTGAACACACCTGAAGTGGCCATTCTTATGCTGAGAACAACCATGGGGAGCAGTCGGAAGAAGCAAGGATTTCAAGATGCCTGTCCTTTCTCGGTCCCATTGTTTCCTTCTCCTCTACCAAGCCTGGGGATTCTCAGCCTCAGCAGCAGCAGATTTCATTACTGGCAGAGTCCCTGTAGCCACCAAGCACCCTGGTGTACCCAAAGTGCTGCACAGCTGACCAGAATCTTTTTGGGCTGACTAATCTTTTGGACTGCATTAGACAAACTGCATAGTTAGATGTGGTTAATGCCAATTAGCTGAACAGCAAGAGGCGGTATCGCTCTTCTTACCACTGTTTTAAGTCCAAATACTCACGAGTTGTTGTTTGAACCCCTGTCCAGCCATATCAATCCCCTTTTAGAAACCAATAAAATAGTATTTCAAGAACTTTTAAAGTGCTTCTGAATGACTAAACTTCAGTTTCTACATTTAAGAGGTATCAAGAAACTATCCATTTTACTGAACAGTAAACTTTATGATATTTTCTTAGTCACATGACTAATCCCATAACAGAGAAACAAATCTGTGGTAACATAAAACCAGTCAGATCTGGAAACAGTTTTAAATATTTCCCTAATAATCAGTTATTTTCATTTTATCAAAAGCATCATAATCATAAGAGCATGAAACAGTTGCCCTTTCCTTCACCAGAGATTAATGAATCATGTAATAAGTGATTTAAAGATAGTTTTTAATTCCAAATTTGGAGAGAACAAAATGAGTAAGTACATGTATCATTTTTCACCTGATACCATTTGATATACTACCCCCACTTGGTATTCATTAAATTGGATAGCATAAAAAGGTGAAATTAGAACCATTTCACCTGTAACTATTGAATTGGCAAAAGAAGGTTTGAATTTAAGCTTATGTCCATCACTCATTTTAACCACTGGATACTAAAAATTTATATAACCTCAAGTACCTTTATTTAGTCTGAAAAAAACCTAAAGGTGATGCTACCACTTGCATTGCAATTCCTCAAGTTCTCTTTTCTTCTCTATGAGAATTTCAATCTACAATCCCAGAAAAAAAGAAGTATAATACCTAAAATAAAATGAAAGTATATTGTGCTCGTGTGTATCAAATCACAACCAGAAAACAGTAAGCTGTATCAAATATTTTGTTATAAGGTCTTAAATAAAATTTAAAATGCTAAAACTATGAATAAATGTCAGCATCATACAAAATAATTGTATTTCCTTCAAAGAAAGTACAATCTAATTAACATTTTTTCAGCTACTGACAGACTAGAAAATTCATAATAATTTTAAGTCAACAATTCA
The DNA here is from genome assembly GCF_000700745.2 of Antrostomus carolinensis. Taxonomy (NCBI): domain Eukaryota; kingdom Metazoa; phylum Chordata; class Aves; order Caprimulgiformes; family Caprimulgidae; genus Antrostomus; species Antrostomus carolinensis. The sequence goes on from NW_010301659.1 coordinate 62,876, forward strand.
AAAGGCATTCAAATAAGAGAAATAACCACTGATTTTAATGATCAGAATTCTATAATGTGAACAGTTGAAAATGAACAAGGTAGTGTCATCTTCTGGAATAACATTAGCTTAATTACTTGTACTTTGTACCATACTGTTTGTGTAAATACACTAGGGTAAATCCATCATTTACCAATAATATTACCGTCTTTGAAATGTTACATTTTCCCATCTTGCCACACTCCTTCATCAAACCTTTTTTAAATAAGCAGATTTGTTTTAGGGTTGACTCCAGTGCTACTGCTTTATCATTTTGAGACTACTTGGCCATGGTCAACATCTGGTCTTTTACTTAAAAAGTCTGAAGCAAAAATTCTTTAGGAAAAATATCTTTGTAATTACTTGAATTCAATTCACACCTACATGAAAGCTTTAGGTTAGATCCAGAAAACAGTTTGACAGGAGACTCACCATAAGCTTACCCTATACAGATCTACTGAAGATTTCTGGTCTTGGACTTACAATAATCCTGCTTTATCTGTCCATGACTATTTCCAGACAACACTGAGACTATGTCAAATTATCTGAAATGTAGCTTCTGCATTTTCTATCCTATGCTGCTGCTAGCCCCTGGCTTTAACACACTGTGATGAAGAAGTCCTGAGGAGTCAGCATATTCTGACAGTGAATTGGACAAGACAGGAGGAGAAAAATGAGAATGGAGGAGAGAATGAATGACGGCAAAAGAACAGGTTGCAACCATCAACTTTTATCTACCAGCATTAGGCAGCATATAATTGGAGAGTATACATTTCTTACACATGAAGTTTAAAAATTTCAGTTTTATTAATCTAAAAAAAAAAAACGAAAGATAAAAAGCACATGGACTTCTAAAAGTAAATGGTTGCATTGGGTATATGCGGCCACACGGCAGGGTTTTGGCAAGCTGGGGTCAGCTACAGAGGTGGCCTCTGTGGGAAGAGGCCAGGTGCAGTCCTGTGCCCAACACAGCCCATTCCAGATGGCTTCAAAATAAACCCACCATAGGCCAAAGTTAAGCCCAACTTGTTTGTGGCACCTCTGTGAAAATATTTAAGAAATGGTGAAAAAACACTGGATGGAGGTGGTGCTTCACAGCACCAGAGCAGGGGTTCCCTGTAGCTCATGGAAGACCCAAAACAGAGCAGATAATCTGCAGCTTGTGGGAGAGCTCTCACTGGAGCAGATGGATTTTACCTGAAGGAAGCAGAGCACACTTTTTCCCCTGAAGGACTGCAGCCCAGACTGCAGTCCATGAAAGAGAGCAGGGGAAAAATGTGAGGAGGAAGGAGCAGCAGAGAGAAAATGCTGTGTACTGACTGTAACACACTTCCCTTCATTGCTCAGGGAGTAGACCAGAGGAGTCTAGAGTAAAGAAGTTGAGCTTGCGAGAAGGGCAAGAAAAGGTGTTGTTTTAATGTTTGTCTTTGTCACTAACCAAATTTATTTTAATTGGCAGTAAATTAAATTAATTTTCCCCACATCAAGTCTGTTTTGCCTGCAATAGTAAATGGAAAACAATGCCCCCATGTTTGTATCAACCCATGAGTTTCTTCATTCTGTTTTCTCCTTCTGTCCCACTGAGGAGGGGAGTGAGTGGCTGGGTGGGACCCTTAGCCAGGGTTAACCTATCAACACCGGTACATGGGACTGTGAGCACGTTTGACTTACTAGAAGAAGTAGGTTTCTTTTTTTCTGGACTTCCTGTATCTTCTGTTTCTGCTTCAGTGTTCTCATTGGATGCAGCTGCTGCCTTTCTTTTTTTCTGAAAGAGAAAAAAAAAAGGAGTCAACTGAACTCAAGAGCAGGAAAGTCCACACAAAGCAGAAACTATATTGTCCTCATAAGGTATTCCCCAATTTTAAGCATTATTTCTTCATGTATTATAAAACACCTCCAGTTGTAGAGAAAATTTATTCATATATTAATGCAAGAATACCAGTACTAGGCAACAGACAATTAAAAGTTCAGTTCCCATATCTGCAGATCACATTAGGAGTTGAAATTTTAATGTATTAAAACACAAGTTTTTATGATCAAAATCTGTTTTTTTTATTTACATTGAATAACTGTTACAAAAAGAGCAATCTAAAAAATCTTAAAGCATACGGAAAAACATTTTACCCAAAGTTGATGTTAATTGCTTTTTTAAAAGCAATTACACCTCATTAAATTCAAGTTTATCTGGATCCTTGCTTCTTAAGGCTTTCTTTGCACAGCTTAGAAGTAGCTAACACCCACTGACAGTATATTATTATTTTTTTCTAATGGCAACTACGGGTTCTGTTCCAAAGAGAGGTACTTGGGAAATCAGAACTCTATTCAAGGTACATTACCTTAAAACTTCTAAATGGATAGAACTGTTATTATCTATGTGTTATAATTAATCTTACTATTGCAAAGTATTCTTAAGGTGGTTATGGAAAGACTGTTTTCTTAAAGCCACATGATTTTTGTAAAGGATGAGCTGAGCTGTATTTGTATCAGACATAGATGATAACTTTAATGAACACTGAGTTTACCTTCTCCTTTTTTTTCTTTTTTCTTTTTTTTTTTAATTGTGTGAGACTAGAGCTTTACTAATACAGCTTTAAAAGTGGCTGCAACTTCACATAGCTCACGAGAGAAGGGGAGAGTGCATTACATCTTTCCAAAGTGTTGCTTCATGATTACCATCTAAACCCTGCTGGGCTGAACAGATTGGTTCGATAATTACATACAATAACTGCAGTGGGCAGGTAACCCTCAGCTGGCACAGGGCAGCTCCCCTGTGAGAACTTCCATATGCAAACTGCACTGATGGAGTGCATTAGGTACATCTTTCCCGCCGGTGCACAGGCCTGATTACCGCCAGCCAAGACTCCAAGGTTAGCATGTCAGCAGATTTGTGATGCATTAGGCAGGAATAAACACAGACACTTTTGTTCATTCTGACCAAAATTAAGGAGGACTATTTCAGAGCTGTACTGCTTTTATACAAGAGATAATGCATTCCTTCCAATTGTACCAGAAAGCGTTTTAAACGCTCACCAGAAAAATAGATATCCAATACACGCTACATAAAAGCAAAATACATTTATCTTGTTTCCAAACTTATTTAATAAAAAGTGGTTTCTTAATCTTGATGTAGGTGAATTACATAGCAGTAGAAATCAGGAAGCATTCATCTCACAAAAGCAACACCTGTGCATCTGAAGCTGAGCATTAGAAGGAACCACAAATCATCAAGATCCATATTTTTCCAGTTTAGTTTACTCTCAATATTTCTCAACAACTCTTCAGCACTAAACAAAAGTAAGATGTGGTCCTTGCCCTAAATAATTTAGTCAAGAGCTCCAGATACTTCCTTTAGTACATGGTACTGTTAGCTTCTTGTTTAGCTGGAACTATTACAAAATACCACACACACAAACCAACATGCATTTACTAAACAGAGGAGGAAAAAAAAAAAAAAGAAACAAACAAAACACTCCACCAGAACTGTGGACTGTGTTTCATTTACTCATACATCTGGGGAAATTTGACTCATGATACAGAAAATAAAATGTTAACTTTTAATATAGCAGACATCTGAGTTTTAGCCAGATACCAATATTGGCAAATGAGTTGAGATTCCAGAACTATGCCGATGTGCAACACATAATGCATATCATGGCTCAATTAGCCATACGAGCTGGAAGCACAGGAGAATCCTACATTCTAAGAATTTATTTACACAGAATCTAGAAATATTGCATTCTAGCTATGAAATAGCATAACTTCAGAACACCACAGACTGTTTTAAGAAAGTATTATGGTAGAAGGCCCCAAAGGAATTGAAGAGTGGCTGTCTTAAGACCTGTTGTGATTAAAAGATCAGTACAGCCAAAATGCCATAAATATTCCATATTAGAGGTCACCATCTTCTCAAAGGTGGATGCCAGACTGCATCATTCTTTTCCAAAGTAGACATTAGCATGCCAAAATAAATTCAGCGTGTGCTAGAAGATAATGGCTTTTAGATGCAAGATGCTACTGATCAATGGTAAATTATCTTTATGGCAAGCACTTTCTAACAGAGTTTGGAATTTGGAGCTTATTCTTGAAATACTCAGCAAGTTGAGCTTCCTGTCACAGCTAAAAACCATATAATTTTAGTTACTATTCTATGTTCTTCCTCTGTGCAAGTGTCCAGCTATGCTCAACTATCACAAATTGTCCTCCTGTTCTCCTAGCCTCTCAACATCTGATACCCCATGGAAGAAAAACCTAGTAGCATGAGTTCCCTAACATGTATTCTGAGAAAGGAGACATGCTGCTGAAGACCCTCTTTCCATTCATTCTTGGAAGTGCAAAATACACCCTTCAAAGGAAGACTGACACAATCTGTTCCTCTACCGTAGCCTATGCCACAGCTGTTACAAGGCTTAGAAAATCCAATACAGAAAGAAGAGTCTTCTGTCCTGGTATTTGGTCAAAAGCAAGCAGGCTATGTCAACCTGATTTCAAGCAAACAATCTTATTCTGTCTGGACACTCTAGCAGTACCTGGCATGAAGCAGCTAACATGAAGTCCACTGCAATATGAAGCAGACAGCTGAAAACACTTATTCAAATGGACCATTAACACTTATTGTTTTATATCAGTGCTTGAACATATGCATATGGTTCCCCTTGAACAACAAAAAAAACCCAAAAACAAACAACAAACTCAATGTTAAAACTAATTCCCAATTGATGCCAGTAGACAAGAAACCTATGTAAAAGTATTATCCCACCCTTTGAGAATAGTCTTGACTGATATGGGCTAAAGAAATAAGATTTTTGAAGTTTTATCCCATTGGAAATATGCAGCAGCCATCTCTGCTGGACAAGGACATTAAAGGTCACAGATGTTGGCTCTGCAGCAGGCCAACTTATTCAGCAAAGAAACCAGTCAACCATTAAAAACAGATTATTCCCTCCCCCCCCCAAAAAAATACAGATCTCAAACCATGTTGATCCACAAGGGGAACAAAAGAGTTTATGCTAATGAACTCTCCTTTTGGACAGATCTTTACACTCAGTTCAGCAAAAAATATTAGTATAAAGACCAAGGCTGTATGATTTTAGCCAAAGTACTATTTACCGTGAAAAAAAAAAAAGTAAGAAAGGCTGGACATGTATCCTCAGAAGACTTTAATATCCTACAACTTTATTTTTTTTTGTGCTTTTTGCCCATCTTTAACACACTGCTGATCATGTCAGTAAGGAGGCAGAATTCTTGTACTATTATCCTGTATTATAATTCTCAGTTCCCTGGTTCATGCTAATGGAACCAATAAACTGCCTGCTTGTTACTAACAAATGCAAAGAAACAAGTAATAAATACACTTTGGAGTGCAGGATAATATTTATTTTTTCCTACAGTTGGACTCTATGATCTTAAAAGTCTTTTCCAACCTAAATGATTCTATGATTATTTGATCATTTTTAATTGTTATTATAAACAGTTTTAACATAGGATTTCCCTAAGGCTTAAAAAGTTCTTATGCTGCATTCAAACGGAGTCCAAATCTAGAGTTCAAGGTTTCCTAAGTACAAAGAATAAAATACTCCTAGCCTACCCCTACTGTTAAGACTCATAAATAACATATTATATCACAGTGAATTCAAGATGTGAATTCCAAAATCAAATACTTGGCATAAGATGTATACTTAAAACTCAGCTTTGAACTAGTCACGGAAAGGAAACTAATCTGAAACAAAACCTAGACTTATTTTACCTTACATATATTTTGACCCATCTGGAGTTTCACCAATTTAAGGAAAATAAATAAATTAACTGAATGTTCATCTGTTCAAATGTCATTACAACTAAATATACACATTCTGTTATGTAAGACATTGTCTATTATGAAAGTACACCGATAAACATCATTCTGTATTATGTTGTAATAACAATGTGTGAAGTTAAATTAGAAAAATAATGCATAAGAGTAGGACTTAAACAAAAAAACATTTCACTAATGCTTATTTCCTACTGGATGCAGTTACAGCTAATTCCAATATCACTTAAAGTCTTATTTAGCTCAAAAAAATGCATTAAATGCTGACTTAAACTTTTAGAGTAAAAACCTTTTGCACAGGATTTGTTTGCAAGTCTCCATTCTGTGACGAGCCAAAGTCAAGTACTCCATCATCTTTTTGTCCAATGGCCTTAAGACCTTGAAGAAGTATTTCTCGGAAATGTTGATAAACAGGTTTCTCTTCATAGCTCAGTAGCTTCACCTTTTCCATATATTTGGCTATTTCATCTAAAGAAATGGTACCTCCAATTATTTTCTATTTGAAAACATTTTAATCATTCACTTTTACCACAAAAGAGTCTGAAATTATGCATGCACTACTTAAGCCATTTTTTTGAAATGGTTATTTATAAACTCATAATTATTACTGTACTACAACATGTTTTAGAAAAAATTATACCAAGGCTCATTACCCAGTGATGACAGCATCACTGTTTTTTTACACGTTCCCTGCAATGAAGAAAACAGTCAGTTGTAAAAAATGTAACAGGCCATTCTTCACCACTGAATGCTTGTTTACTTACTTCTTATGTCTATATCTAAAAAATTGAAAGGAAATTCAATGTTACCTCAGAACTTCATCAGTTCAAGACTGAAACATATTTAAAAATACATGAAACATTTGAACACTAAAAAGCCAAACAAGTCACACTTGACAGAGAACACTCTTTTCTTATCACCAGGAGTAGCCAGAAATAACTAAATATTTAAGTTTAACATCCCAAGAAAATATATTTCTAATAGAGTCAGGCTTAAAAAAAAAAAAAACAAAAAAACTCAACCACTTAAAATCACCAATGCTACACAGAAACAATCTAGATTTCAACTTTGTATTATTCTATATTTTGCATCTCTAAAATTCAGTTGTGAAAAATCAACTTGCACGTTTCATGGTTGCAAATACTTAATATGGTCTTTAGTCAGAAGCAACAGTCTGCAGTTCATATGACTGTCATCAAAAGGAAAAGTCTAAACTTCCAATCAACAATCTAATTCATGCCAATTTGTTGTTGCTGATAAAAGAAGAAAAATGAGTATATACCTCAGTAAACAAGGTGGACTTAAAGAAGCAACAGATTGGAGTATAATGCCTGAGATACACCCCTCAGGAAAAAAGATGCTGACAATCTGACAACTCCTCACCTTTTGCAGCAACTGAATTGATCTGTTTTTAATGGAATACAGAGTAGCACAGCCTTCCCTTCTACACACTCAACGTGCCCCATGTAAAGACAAACTTCAGAGCTTCTACACATTGTCTAAAGTTGTGTAAAATTTGGTGATGGCACCCAAACAGATTGATGGATTTTTTATTTTTTTTTTTAAGAAAAAAGACATTGAACCAAATTATTCAAGAATGCTCACCACATGGTACAAACCAAAGTATTGTAATTTAAAATAGCTCCTCTTACCTGGTTTATTTTTCCCAGGAAAGCATTTGTCCATCAAAACTGAAATATTATCTCTACATCTGAAAAACAAAATTATTCAAAACTATTGTTTCTTTCAAAGTTTGAGTCTTGCCCAGTTCTGACGAACTTTTTAAGTACTTAGCTTGGGCCACTGTCAGAGACAGGAAACACTACTAGATAAAGCTTTGGTATGACCTAGCACAGCCATTTTTAGGAGTGAAGTACATTTGAGAACCTGACAAATGCCAGACAGGCAATCTCAAATATGGTAAGTTTTTGTTTAACAGTTGTAGATTCTTATAAAAGCAAACAAGTGGAAGACTGAAGGAAAATAACTGGTCTGTTTTAAACCCTCAATGTTCTCACCTCTTCCTGCCAGAGAACTCTCTCTCTTGCTGATATTATTCACAGCATCCCTGCCAAAATAATAACTGGGGGGAAGGGTGGGGAGCTTCACTAACATTGATGGGGGCTAAAGTGTTAAAAGTAGAGTTAAGGCAGGCAGATAACAAGTATTTGTTAATGAGACAGAAACGGCCGTGCTGGGACAACTTTCTTCATATTAAATATCTGACAAGAGAGGGTTGAGCAGCGCTGGGGGGAAGATGAAGGAATGTAACAGTGAGGAAGAGGGACAAAAAATTACTAAAAATCCCATATTAGTAGCCCTTTAGCTGGAATGATGCTCAAAGACATTTAATATGCACCTTTAGCTCTCATCTCTGACGTTGACTTCAGAGCATGGTGTTATAAAGGCTACTCATATTCCACACTTCAGTTCTCTCTCTGTAAAGTAGGACTAATGGTTACCCGCATACCAATAAAAGGGCTTTTTGGCTTAACCATGGCAGTATTCTAAAGCAACAGTACTGTGGTGGATAACTAAGTATCTCACATATGCAAAAGAAGATAGAAGAGAGCAGTACAAGTAAAGTTTAATTACAAGCCAAGAATACATGAGACACAATGAAGGGAAACTGGGGGTTACACAAAACAATAGCCTACTCACCAAAAGGGAACAGGAAGTACAAAGTATTTCTACACTAAGACATTTCCATTTCTATTTTCAATTTCAGAAGAAAAAGGAAGAAAGTGGTTTCTCACCTGATTTTTGAGTCTCTGACAAGATTTGGATCTTTCAAACTATCCTCCCATGGTAGATGGCCACTAAGCCAATGAATCATACAGTAACCCAAGATCTCCAGATCACCACGTCTCGATGGTGCTAAATATACACAAACACACATAAAACGAGCTGTGAGAGCAGCTTATAAAGCACATACATTTTAGTAACAGTTAAAATTTGTAAAGATCTTAAGACAATAGAAAGCCAATGCTAACAATGTAACATTACTGTATCTGTTATTTATTTTAGCGTGAAGGCAAGGAAGAAAAAAAAATACTGTTCCTAATCTTGAAGGAAAACATCATTTTCAAGTCCTTTATCAATCTCTTTATTCTACTCAAGGGTATGACATGCTGTAGTTATCCCAATTTGGGAAGCTTTTTAAGTACTCAGATTGTGGAAAAAATGGAGCAAGTTAGTGAAGTGATTGACTCTCTGTTCAAAACAGTTTTTACTTCCCTTCTGTAAAAAGGTAATAGTGCTAAAACCTCAGCTCCTGCAAAAAAATATGCCACAATGCTGAAATATTTTATGTGGCCTGAAAACAGAACAAAGGACAGTAACAGATCAGATCACTAAGCCTTGCCAAAAAAAAAAAAACCAAAAAAAAACAAAAAAAACCAAAAAAACCCCAAACCATGTACATTGATCACAGACTACACTAAAAGTATAAACGAGTAAATCAAGTCACCTTTATTCATGTTCAGTTTTAAGCTTGGGTGCAACAACTCATCCTGAATAATAATTTTCAACACCTGATATTTTTGCAGGACACAATTTAATGCTAATAAAACAAAATTTAAGAATGAAGAAAATAAAATTGGTGTTCACTATAAAACTTCAATGTTTTATCAGACATAGACCAGTTCTTTCATGTTTAACCTTTTCTCACTACTTGCCTTTTGATCATCAGCAACCATAGGCACAAACAAAGTTTTGTTAAAAAACTTCTAAATATTAAGCTATAAACAAGATAAAGAATATAGTGTAACTTTGCCAAACATGAAGGAACAAAGTTCACATTAATAACAGAAACTATTTATCTCCTGAAAACAGGGTCTGTTTTTCTATCAAGATCTCATAAGCACTATTCCATTTCTACTTAGCTAATAAAAAGCAATACAATAAACACCTTAACAGTCTTCATAAACTAAGGAAATCTATTTCAGAAAGTTACATTAAAAATACAATAAATTAATATAAAAGTAAAAATTAGTAAATGGAAAAAAAAAAAGGCAGCATAGTCCATAAAGAAAAAAAATTCTAGATTCGGAAACCTGGTTGTTTACAAAACTCAATGCAGCAAATAAATTATTTTGTACTTATAAAAGGATTCACAAACGCCTGTGGCTGAGAACAAAGTTTTACATGCTTACCCACACCCTTGTGTGCATCAATACTGGTATATTCAATAGTTCCATCATGACATCTTTTAGGATCTTCTTTATATGCTTTGTGAACTCCTTCAGGACAGTATCGGTAGGCAAGTCCATAATCCACCAAGTAGACCTAGTAATTTCCACAAAGAATTTTAAGATTAAAGAACTATAAATACAAAAAAATAAGCAAATAATAAATGTAACTCTCAACCATTCTCTCAACCATTATAAGAACTTCTTATAAAGTATTAAGAACGGTGAGGTTTTTTACTTTAAATGATCCTCAGTGCTTTATTGAGGTTACTACATATGACTTGAAAACAACAGGTCAGATAGGTTTTCTTGTTTTCCATATAGAAGTCTAATCTGGATGCAGTTTTTTGCTTATGCAGAGGACAAGTACAGTAAAATAGTTATTACCAGCAAGATTAAATATCCCAAAAAAAAAAAAAAAAAGTAATGTTCATAGAGATATAAATACCCTTACTGTCCCACCCTCTTTAAAGTCAGCTGTCCCATTTGAACACTGCTACACACTATTACTTCTCACTAACACCACAGCTACTTTAAGAAAACTGATATTATTTTACTTATTTCATGGGCTAAAACATTTGGGTAAGAAGACATACATAATTCTGAAACTCTACTATTCATTGCTTGAATAGTAAAGAGAGTTAAAAATGCATAAAAATGCAAGACTTCTGTAAATCAAGTGGAACAATCAACACTTTAAAGACCAATTTTTCCAAGTAACAGAACACTTATCTGATGGATTTCTTGAACAAAGGAATGAGGTAACAATGCAGACAGGCAAACATAATTTACCAGTGTGCTATATAATTTCAGACTTCCACCTGCAAATACCTATTTGTGAGTCAATTTTTTCTTTTTTTAATCTTGAGAATTTCTCTAGAATATTATTTAGGCCAAATAGTCAATTTGATAACTGTCCTGCAAAAGGCATTAAAAAAATCGTAGAATATTAACTAGATATAAATGTCAAGCAGAAAAAAATGTTACCATATATAGTCTTAAAAATGAGCTTCTGCTAGATTTCACAGGTTCAAAGCACTTCCATGTGTTATCAAATAGAAGGTTTAAAACATGAAGAATAAAATGCATTCGAAATACCTGATTAGGGTTCTTGTAACTCAGAAGGAGGTTTGCGGCCTTGATGTCACCATGCACGTATTCATGCTCGTGGACGTATTCCAGAATATCAAGCTAACAAAACAAAATACAGTCCTATAAATGCAGTACCCAGCTCCACCCAGCAGAGGACCTGTACTCAGCACAAAAGTGTGATTTAACCGAAAGACACCGGGAAGTCAGATTGTAAAAATATCATATATTATATAATATTATATATTTTTTTAAACTTACTATTCTCAGGCCTAATTGTAGTACAGTTTTATGAGAAAATCGCTTTGCATTCTCTTCATACATCTTCTGAAGATCTCTGCCAAATCGGTCCATTATCATAAATCGATAACTAAACACAAGGGGGAAAAAAAAAAACAAACAGCAAAATTACTGAATTGTACTCAGCACAGTAGTTTACTTATGTGTTAATTGTACAAATTACTGATTGAAAACATCTCAACAGATAAACTACAGGCACACAGAAATATATGTGGGAAATACTTAACTTCTTTTTAAAATGTTGTACATCAGTTCTTAACTTTTTTTATATCAGCTAGTCAAAAGTTTGTCCATCAAAAGAACTGTTCTTTATTCCCAACTAATTATGCAACACAGTAACAAGCGCCCACAGAGCAAAACATCTGTACTGCAATTCACTATAGGTAAAACCAAGCATCAATTACTTACAGAAACACATTTTTGCCTTGATAAATGACTAAGTACCATAACATGGTCCCTTTAAAAAGTTTGTTTCTTGAAATCTATTGCAACCTTTTAAGCTATTATTAAAACAAAAAATCTCTCACTTACCAAAGGTGTTCTAATATTCATTGCTATTGCCAAACTGGTTCTATTACTGTAACAGCTCATAGTGACTATATTAAAGAAACTCATGCATTAAACATTGAGTGCAAATAAAAGGGGAAATAAAATGTAATAATAAAATGTAAATAAAAGGGGAAAAAATATCATTTTGCTATATTTACTTTTGCCTCTCAAAATTAATAATTTTTTTTTTTTATTACATTAGTTTTAAAGCTGAGGACCTACTGAAACAATATTTCTGACATACCAGGGCATACATACCAACTGCCCCTATGTAGTGGTCAACATAAAGAAGTCTGACCTACTATAAGCTGCCAGAGAACCACTAAAACTCCTTTGCAGCATAGCTGTTAACAGTCTTTGTTTCCTAGTGCACTTTCTGTAACATAAACAGGCATCCCATTCAAGACCAAGTTACAAAAACCATTCATGATATGGAATAATGCTAAAAACTATCCCTAGACTTAAGACAAATTTGACATGAGACTAGCAATTATTCTAGCTCACAGAATAAGTAAAAAAAACCCCACACAACCAAACAAACAACCCTATTCCTAAGGAGAATAAAGCATATTTAGAGAAAGCACCAAGTCCTTTATATGTGAATGAAAATACTCTAAGTGTAGACCACAAGAAAAACTTTAAAGGTAGCCATATTATTCAAGACCTACCCATTCGTAGCCAACTTTATTTTAATTCAAATATGAAAAGCTTCTAAACCAGACTGCACAGCAGGGCATAGCACCATATATTACCATCACTGTTTTCCACCAATGTTCAAGACAAGTGGAAACAAACTGAGTACAATTAAAATGTATCTATTCAACTATTCCTTAAACACACCCTGTTAGGAACACAGAACTATGCAGCAGAAATGAACAACATGAAGATAGGTGGAAAATACACTCTATAAAGCAAATAAGGTTAAAAGGGATAGTGGTTGTGGATGAAATTAATCCCCATATACGCCAATGAAAGATATATTCACCTGTTTCCATTTTTTTCATGCAAACCAGAACCCCAGTATCTTGGTACACCTAAATATTTCAATTTATGGGACTTAGTCCACTTCTGAACTGAAAACACAAATAAAGATAAATTAATGAATTTGCATCAGTAGAGACTTATATCAAAAGGGTGTACTCGCACCACTTAGTTTCTGCATACAGGTGAGCTGCTTATTTCATGGAAACTTGGATGCAAAGTATACTGGAAAGTTCATGATGCATACATTAGAGGGACAGAAATGCAACTAAAGATTTAATTTAGACAATACCATCAACACAACTATTAAAAAACATTTTACCAAAACCCCTAATTTTACTATATGTCTGAATTAGGTTTCAATTATTCAAAAATAATTTTGAAAATTACCTAAAAAGATTCTATTAAAGTTCGACCACACTCCTGTAGGCAATATTTTCCTAAATGCTTGTAGTTCATTAAAAACATTTTAATAGACTGCTTACTTTCATCTGGCTTAGCAGCTCGCATGTAGAACTTTAACTCAGTAAAAAGAGGTCCATTCTGGCTGGGTTCCTTTAAGACAATTTAAAATTAGTTAAAAACTGCTGTGTTAGTGTCTAATAATTATTAAAAGCTCACAAAATGTAACATTCACCCTATAGAAGCATATTCTCCCTCAAATGCTCAACCCAGTGCTGATAAATTCAATAGAATATGTTCTTTTTATAAAAGAAGGTTGGCTATAAAAAGTTATTTTTATTATAAATTGCTTAACATTAAAGGTATCAAGGAATCCTTTCCAATAACAAAAGATAAAAGAATAACAAATTAAATGAAATGTATAAAAATATTAACAATAATTGGGAAAAGTTTAGCATAATGTTTAAACAACTATCATTATCTCGGATTTTCCAGATTAAAGCTGGATTGCATCAGTTGCAATAGTCATTAGTGAGCCTAAAATAACACCTGAAATTATTTGATGGAAAAATCTTAACAAAAGTTAAATTCTTGCTGAACATAAGGGATTTTATTCCCTTCATACATTAGTTAGTCAAGGTAAAAACTACAGAGGATTTCACAATTTCTCTTAAACTAAATTCTAAAAACTACACCTATTTTGGCTGCAGAATCTACCTTGTATTTAAGCTAATATATGGTATTTCAGTTCCATTTTCTAGGGACAAATCTACGGTCACCACCTATTACAAGTCAAGTGCAAGAGAGAAACTGGTTTAAAAAAACCACTAAATCTTTGAAATATTGCAAGAATGGCAAATGGGCAACTATCCTGACTACATTTCCAGAACTTAGCGCAGAAAAGAAAATAAGTTATTTTAAGTTTTGTAATTTTTAAGTGATTGATTTTGAGATAAGCTTAAGCAATTTATTTTGGTCTAGATACTAATATAAGTCAAAATTTATTCTATCTCAGTGAAAATGCCTGTTTTGGAATATCCCACACTTTAAAAAAATCTAACAAAAAAAAAAAGTACATGATTACTGGCAAAGAAACCCAGAAAGAATACAATCGCGTGATACTAGCAAAAGTTCAAAGACATACAACATCCATCTTCAGTGGTTTTAATTGTAACTTTTAAATGCATATGTAGTGATCCAGCAAAGTGCTAAAGGCTAGACTGTTCCACTCAGCCAACAGTGGTACACTGCTGTCTGACATTAAGGAAGCAATATAAAGAGGTCAAATAATTCACTGATCAACGTGGGCTTTAGCGTGCATCTGATGTTTTGGCTCAGAGGCTGAGCAGGAAGACCAGTCAGAATGAGAGCAGATAACCAGCTTAGGCACCACTCCTAGGCCTGGACACTCGATTACAAAGCTACCACCTATCTCCACCTCATTTTCTCCAGCAGCACTGCCCTGATAAACAATGGAGCCAACACAACAGGTTTTTGGTCCCTCCTTCTGGGACCAACATTCAGACTTAAGCCATAAACCTGAAAAAAACCCCCATAACTAGCCCAACTGATCAGTGCATGTAAACTTTGGTTCATGCATATCTACTTTCAGTTATTTATCCACTGTGGACAACAAACTAGCAACTACCTCAGACAAACATTATTTGACCTATTCACTTGTTTCTGTGTGACATAATCCATTAATACTCTAACTTAATTAGAATATAAATGATACATATTATTTTGATTCCATCTACATAGGTTTGGAGAATGTTATTTTCTTACTAAAATACAGGGAAAAATTGTAGGAGTTAAAAATTCTCAAAATATTTATATTTAAATTATTCCACAAAAGTTATGACTCAGTGCTGAAAAAAGAGTCATCTTTCTCTAGTCAGAGTAAAAGCTGAAAATCTGTTATCTTTTCATACTTAAGGGGATGGATAAATGATTTAACCACGAAACAGATCTTCATGTTCACTCTGAAGCTGTTTCCCGATAATACCAGTAATTCTACATACAGATAAATAAATGCATATGCTATATTAAAAAGGCTCGTGCAATGATGCCCAATATTTGCCATACTCGTCATCTTAGAATACACTAAAACCAGAAAGACTTCAAAAATAAATTCCTACAACTTTTCGCCCAGGTTCATTCTAAACAAGATTTCCAAAACTGAAATTGAAGTCTAATTAGAAAAGATACCATAATGAAAGATTACAGAGTATAGGTTGACACCCAACAAATTTCTTTAAGGAGCATTTTAAGAATTCTGATTTTTTCAGTCAGCAATTTAATGAAGTGTTATTAAACTCTGCATCCACTCCTGAACAATGACATCTGAAAGGACCACATGTTAAAAAGCATTGCTTTTTTTTTTTTTTAATAAAAACTGTTATTCATTTTGTTCTGCTCAGACATCAATACTATGAGGATATGTCAAAGACTAAGCCAATTTCCATCCTGCTTTAATAGCTTAATTTGAAGAACATTACTACAGAAGCACATATTTTGTTAAACACTAATAATTGTTCAAAGCTGTTAACCACTTTGCTTCAGCTGACAGATCAACTAGCAATCACCCAGGCACCAGAAAATAGGCCCTTATCTGTAGTTGTGTTATACTATACTGTAGAGGCATAATACATTATGGGTCATTTGTGAGGGCAGCATAAAGACTGAGGCTACTCTTTATTGCCATAAAGACAAAATTATAAAAGACAAATTAAAAGTGAGTAGTCATCCGGGAGATTAGCAATGGGGGTATTCATAAATTGCTGCAACAAAGTGAATTGAGCATAAAAGCAATGCAAGTTATGACAACTCTTCCCATATTCAGAGCCCAAAGTGGAGAAGAGAAGCAGATGGGCAGGTTTCAGACTCAGGGCAAGAGAAAGGTAGCAATTACACACAGCATAAAATAATGCATAACTGATCATTTTCCAAGCAAGTCAAACTGGATTCTTCCAGGAAACTTCAATGTCTCTCTGCTTCCTGTCTAGCCCAAGCTCACCAGGAGCCAGGAATTAGGAGCCACTGCCGATAATTTGAATGTCTATTATCTGCCTCTAGAACAGGCCACAGCTCCTGCATAATGACACCTCCTGCCCTCGATGGCACAGGCTGGACATACAAAAGCAGGTTACTACCATGCAACAGCAGCAGACCAGGGCTCCTGGTCTGTGTGGAATTCCTGCCCAGAAACACCTAAGGCAGCAGCAGTACACTGATGTTGAAAGTGTGGTAGTTTGACATTTGCATCGTAAGCAGTGTTTTTTTCAGCAACTGACAACATTTTGGAAAGAGGGTCATCACCGACAGTACCTTGGGTGTCTGAACAGTATCAAACCCAGTCCTCTAGCATTTCCCTATAGTCAGCAGATATAAATATCAAGATTAAAGGCACATACTAAGTAAAATGTATTTTATTCTAAATTAACCTGATCTTTTAGTTTCAGGAACAAATGCTAAAAGTATTAACATATTTACATAAGTGGCCAGCTATTGCAGTAAAGCATTTCAGTATCACCATATAGTTTAATAAATAAAAGATTAAAATATTGCAGTTCTGAACTGTGCTGAAGAACTAATTTCTTTAATGTTGTTAAGTTCTTGTACAGTTTTCTGGTGTTTGCTTTTGTCACAGGACCACAAGTACCACCAAGATAATGAATAGTCTGGATCTACTATGGCTATTCCCATATTCCCAGGTTTTTTTTACTAAGAATTTACCAGGAAACCATATATAATAGTAGGATCTATATAAAATAATCTAGCAAAATTTGAGGAAAAATACTTTATGCCTTAGGAAGAAAACATAGCCAAATCAAGTTAAATAAATCTTTTTTTATTTTAAGATTAAAAACATAAAAAAAATTCAACTAATAAAAAGAATTTGCTGATTTGCTACTATGGGCTAAAAATGAGCTATCAACAATGCTGCTTCTTCTTTATAATCATTAGGTTAAAAAAAATTATGTCAATGCAATTTTAATTCAATAGAAATTAGAATACATATGTGTTTTATGATAAAACATTTAAAGGACGTTATATCTGTGGGGACTTCGGGAATCGAAGTTTTGCTGTTTGTACTCCCAAGCCATCTGTCAGCTTACCAACATCCAGTGGTGAGAAACAGTTCACACAGACTCACTGATGAATCACAGAAATTCTCCAAAAGCTAGCCAGATTTCATTCATTTTGTGATCTCTGGGCTGCTTACAGGAAGTAGCAATTGAAATAGAATCTGATCCATTTTATTAACCTTTTTCAACTCCGCTGATGTTCCATTATCCACCCTCATATATCGGAGCTCTAATTCTCAGCAGTGTTCCTCTATATCACCACAATTTCTTTTCTTTTATACAGTACTATGCAATTGTATTATTTTCAGTCAGAAGATGTTTTAAACTATACACAGTATTCTAGAACAAACATTTTCAAGTTGTGAAGTAGAGATTCAAATGCTCTCTTACCACTTTTGCAACATAAGGTGCATCACTGCCAACTGACTTCGAAGAATTAACATCAGCTGTTAAAAAGGAAGCATTTGTTAGTAGCAGGAAACTGTCAAAAAACATACACTTATTTGCTATGCAGCACGGACAAACAAATGACAAAGCAGCTAAGTACTGATGTGAACACATTATCAGTACCTTAAACTTTGGCAAAAGAACTACTCTATATGCCAAGACTATATGCAGACTCAGTCTTGCATTCTCCCTTATGTTTGAGGAGAACAGGAAGTTTATTAAATAAAGGAGTTATTTTTTATTATTCAGTAAGATTTTCCTAGTCAATAGCATTTCTTTCCTTTTCTAGGACTGTGATGAACATACACTGTTGTTGACATAAAGATGAAAAACACATCTGTCCTACTATTTTGCCATGTCACATATCCAGAAGTGGCTTTTTCTTGCTATTAAGCTCTTGATATTTGTGACAGAAGGAGATACAGGTCTGAAGGACATCAAGTTAGGCAAGCACAAAGTACAGGAATAGTCAAGGGAACAGCTTTGTGAAAATGATGGGGAAGCGGAGGGTAAGCTTTGGCTTGAGTGAAGCAGGCTTTCTTAACATGAAGAACTACATAATTTAAGTGATCTGGAACTCCAATTTCAGTAAATTTAGTAGCTCTGAGCAAGTAGAGGGTTTCTTTGGCTAGAAGCCACCGACTGGTCTTGTTTTCTTTCTCAGTCCACTTATGCTGCAGTTTGTTCATTTTGAAAGCAGGATGGATTTTTAATTTTTTTTCTCAACTCAGCATGAACTCACTGACATTTTTTCACCAAGAGGAAGAAGACCATATACATGTAGCAAGAGAAAACCTTATTATCATGATCACATTAACTTTCAGCTCTTCAAAATTGTTTGGAAAATGACCAGGGGCAATCAAGTTTTTTCTAATTCCCTGAGGTATCTTCAAGACCTCTCTTTTATGTTCATCCATTCAAATAACAGAGATACTAAGTATGGAACACTATCCACTAAAAGAAGTTTTCCCTGAATTCAATAAACAGCATTGCAAAACAAGATCTGTGCTGATGCTTTAAACTGTGAAGTCCAGTATTTCAATTTGTTTTGACCATTAGTTACATAAAAAAAGTATACAACTTAAGTCAGAAGTTCATAAGGCAACGAAAAAGTCAAAAGCACCAAAATCAAAACCAGGAAAAATACTGGTTGATCACTAGCCTCCACAGAATATGCTTAGAAAGTTTCAGTTCAAAATTTGTCATATAAGGACACTCATGCAAAAATTTGTTCTTTCAGTTAGACCAAAACCAAATTTTAAAAAATTCTACTTTTTAGCTGTGAGAGTTTAATCTCCTACAACCATGGTGCTTACAATGACCACTTGCCCATTTGTCCTTTTTTTCCAACACCATGAACCAAGCTGAGGTTCTAGTAAAAAAGATCACTTGAAGACACTTGGTGTTTCTAACTTAGGGTCAATTTTTCATTGCTTTGAATAAGGATAAACATCTCACTCTCTGTTTTAAAGCATTATCAAACACCATTATACTTACCAAGGTACAGGCGCCCAAAGCCTCCTTGCCCTATAGGGACACCTAATTTCCATTCTTTTCTTGCTGTATCTGCTAGAACCTCCCCCAGAGCAAACACTTCTGCAAGCTTCCTTTTTGCAGGGGCTCTTTTTCCAGCAGTCTTCTTATTATATGGCATTTTCCCTGGATGGAGAGGAGGGAAGGGAAGGAAAAATGTTTAAAAAGCACAGGTTACATGACAACTTCATTGCCATCAATTCTAAGTGAAAAACAACTAATTTTTCCAGACACCACAAAAAAAATTCGACAGCAAAAATCTGCATAAGAGAAACCTATTAGCAGACCTTCTATAACACACACTAGAAAAATCTCAGAATCTATCGTACTCAATCAATCACAAGTTTAAACTTAGAAAAAAGTAAACTAATGAAATAAAGCTCCTCAGTTTTCCTGGCCTGAAACTTGATTATCAAAGAAGTGTCATAACGCCCAGGTCTTCAGTAATAATATGAGGTATTCCTCTCAGCTGTAGAAAATATGACAAAAAATTAAGCCATTCAAACAGTTAATTATAGTACATAACCACCTATTTTGAGATTGTAAAAGTATTACTGCTGTGTTCTCCCAAACTCAGGTCTCAGATAAGCAATATTTCCAGAAACATAACTGGAACCAAACACAGGCACCTTTCTGCAGAACAGGCCTCATTTTGAGCAAATAAATGTTTTGACTTTTTATGAGAGTCAGATTTTGATTTACAGAACTTACTGAATATGCAGCCATGTGTATTGGGTTTGCATGGCAAGGTTTTGGTAGCAGGGGGAGCATAGGGGCAGTTTCTCTGAGAAGCTGCCAGAGGTTTCCCCCATGTCTGACACAGCCAGTGCCAGCCAGCTGCAAGACAGACCCACTGCTGGCCAAGGCCGAGCCCATCAGCCACAGCAGTAGCGCCCCTGGGATAACGTATTTAAAAAGGGGATAAAGTTCCTGCACAACAGCAATTGCAGATGGAGAAGACAGGAGTGAGAATACACAAGATAAACAACTCTGCAGACACCAAGGTCAGTGAAGAGGAGGTGCTCCAGGCACTGGAGCAGAGATTGATGGTGAAGACCATGATGAGGCAGGCTGTCCCCTGCAGTCAATGGAGGTCCATGGTGGAGGGCATATCCACCTGTAGCCCATCAAGGACTCCACACTGGAGCAGGTGGATGCCTGAAGGAGGCTGTGACCCCGTGGGAAGCCCACGCTGGAGCAGGGTCCTGGCAGGACCTGTGAACCCGTGGAAAGAGTAGCCCATGCCATAGCATGTTTGCTGGCAGGAGCTGTGACCCTGTGGGGAACCCATGCTGGAGAAGTGAATGAAGAACTGCAGTGCACAGGAAGGACTCATGCTGGAGAAGTTCATGGAGGACTGTCTCCAGTGGGCGGGGCCCCAAGCTGGGAGAATTTGAGGCATCCTGAGGAGGCAGGAGCAGCAGAGACAACCTGTGATGAACTGACCACAACTCCCATTCCCATCCCCATGTGCCACTCAGGGGGAGGAGGTAGAGAAAATCAGGAATAAAGTTGAACTTGGGAAGAAGGGAGGGGTGGGGGGGAAGGTGTTTTTAAGATATAGTTATTTCTCATTTCCCTACTCCGATTTGATTGGTAATAAACTAAAATAATTTTTCCCCAAGTTGAGTCTTTTTTGCCTGTGATGGTAACTGGTGAGTGATCTCTCTCTGTCCATATCTCAACCCATGAGCCCTTCATTGTATTTTCTCTCCCCTGTCCAGCTGAGGAGGGGAGTGATAGAGCAGCTTTGGGGGGCCCCTGGCATTCAGCCAGGGTCAACACACCACACCATGATATGGCAAAGAATGCACTAGATCTCTTTACATGAAAGGCCTTCATGGTTTGTTTTACAAATAACTGATCTGTCCCTCCAAAACACATACAAACAGAGCCACAGTTATTTTCTAAAAGGCAACATTCTGACTGGTGGGATTTTATTATTATTTTATTTTGCCTGGGGAAGCAGGAAGGAATATTAATACATAATTCATGACATTTCTGGATAGCAAAATATTTTTTCCCATTAGTCTAGCTACTCAACACAATAACCCTAAGCCAAATCCAGTTACTTAACATCAGTTTTCCTCTTTTAGTTCTAATGTTCCTCTACGACTTTTTTAATTTCCCAAATAGAAAACTTCATAACATGACAGTTGTTCCAAAAGCACTCTCCCCTCTACAAACCTCTTTTCTGACTGGGTAGTATCTTCAGGAAATTTTCTTTCCCAAATAATGTCTGTCACCCAAAGAACATTTGAAGAGAGCAGCCCATACCCACTTCTCTGTATTTCTACCATTACTAAATGCAAGAATAACTGTCAAGTTTCCTGAAAACATTATTCTATCTGCTAATACTTAAGTCTGCAGCTGTGATTGACCAAACCCCTAGTGGTGGAAAGCAACTGAGCAAAGCCCAACAATGGATGGAACACTCCATGGAGTGGGAAAAGGTGATGTGCCCAGGAGTAGAGGTGATAATGCAAAGGAGATCACTTTAGCTCAACACAGAAGGGACCAGTGGGTGCCCTTTGTTTTAGGTAAACAGATAAATAACAATTGAGTGGAGCTCAAAATTTTTGAGTGGATCAAAGTGTTGTGCAAATATCTCCCCAGGTTAGCTGGCCAGTGTGAGGGGAGTGAAGATTAGGCTCAGCCCAATTTAAGAGTATAAAAACTAAACAACTAGCAAAAGACTTTTGAGGAGAATAATGGGCCTGAGCTGGTTTCAACCCAGGTATTCCTTCCCAGTGGCTGGGAACACCAGCATCATGACAGTGAGTAATTATAGAGATTGGTAATGGGAATCGCATCGGTACTGTGACTGAGTACTGCAATTGCTGTATTTTGCTGAGTGTAACTTGCGTTTTTATTGCTTTCAGTGTATTTTGTATCACTCTCCTAAATCAGAAATCCCATATAACATCGATTATCTTCAAATAAGTAAATTTGATATTAAATATTATGTCCTCCATGTGTGGAAGATCTAAAAAAACTTGGTCAGAGAGTATTGGACTCTGGCAGCAAGCAGTCTGCACGAACCACTGTCACTCAGTATAGGAATAAACACAGAAGAGAAGGTGTGTGATTCCATGCCAAAGACAAGGTCTGCTTTTTCAGAGTCCTTATTAATCTGAGAAGTATCTCTGTCATAGAACCACATCCAAATACCTACTGCAGTTAAATGAATAACTTCAACAGAACAGTATTATGAAATACCCACACCACAGGAAGAGATTGGTATTTATCACTACCTACATTGCACAAGCTTCCTCATTATCACAAAACAGGATGTTTTACTTCTGCATTACTTTCCCACATTTCCATTTACTTCTATACAGTAACATTCTCTATAACCAAGATACAGTTTTGACATTTAACACTTAGATTTTAAGACTAATTTTACCCACAGCTTTTTCCATCCCTGTCTTCAAGAAACTCCTCTCTTTACACCTCTTCTTTATCTTCAAAGTGATACATACTGTACTGTTTTAGAGGAAGGTTCTTTCTCTAGATTTCCTACAGGAGAAAAACAAGGCTTCCAAGCACCAAATGCAATTCCAGCTAGCTCAGCTAAGACCATACCAATGAGAACATAATGGTGTCAAAGCATCAGAAGGAACAGAGAAATGGCTAATTGATACCACTTACAAGAGCAGGCCAAAAAAATCACGCCAGACCTTTAAGTAGCTTCTCAGAACACCCAGATTAGGAAAAGGATTAAAACAAAGGACAGACTGAAACCATTAAAAGTGATAATGGGAAAATATCCCTGAAGTCTGGAGCCCCAAGACTGACTCAGATAAGGAGAAAAGAAAGCACAAAAATCAGCAGTGTTGCCTAATGACACAGATGTGGGACAAGATCACACTGTCATGTAAAGGGTACAAAAATTGACACAAAATAGCATACTGTCCTCAAATTAAGAAATAAGAGACACAAAGAGGGCTTGAAGGACTGCATCCTTTGACCTCTGAGTTACTACAAATCATTTCAGCAAGACCTGAAGAGATGCACTTAGGTGCCTGAATACTGGAGAGACTGCTATTCAGTAACAGTAAAATTTGTAGCCTCTTTTTCAATAAAGCTAGCAAGTCAGTGAAATAAAACTATTGATATGCTTCACATCTTTGACATTCACGGTGAGTCTCTTGATAGTAGCCTCACTTAAAAGGGAATTAAAATACCTCCTCGAGAGTATTAAAGAAGGAGCTGGTGTTTCCCTCTTTTTTTTTTTTTTCTCTTTTTTTTTTTTTTGTTTAACATGGTCAATAATTGTATGCCTGAAGGTATTTAGTTAAAAAAAAAAAAAAAAAAAGACAATTTCCCTTTATCCATAAAATCAAAAATTCAAAAATTCAAAATGGACATAAGTTTGAACATCCAGCTGGGAACCCTGCCCTTAACAAATACACTAGATACACATACATGGTTTCTTGGCTGTCTATATTCATATCCATCTGTTAAAATGGCAGTGTGCCTACTTACAAGTTGGTCAAACTATCAGTAGGCCATAGGTGCCAAACACTGATCGTTTTCAATGGGCAGCATGCACAATATTAAGCACTCACTCTTTTGCAAAAAAGCTGTTATCCATGGAAATATTTAAGCAATGGCTGCACATGCTTTCACATTTATTTTAATAAATCCATTCAAGGATCTTCTATTGATTGAAACCAAGAACACCTGGACACTGCAAAAAATTTCTACATGAAAATATAGAACTGCGAAAAAAAAAAAAGACAACAATAATTTTAAAAGATAATGACATTTTGGTGCAAATTCTGTCATTCTATGTGCTTTTCAACTCATGATATAGCAAACGAGTGGTTTGTCAGGAAGCTTATGAACCAGCAAACACGATGTAGAGCGGCCTGCTGTACATTGCACAACTGGAATGAAGTCAGCTACTTCTCCCTAAAAACACCTTAAAAACTCACACATCTACATACACAAAAATTCACCTTTAACTTTCCTGTATCTCAATTACCTCTCCCCATTACAAAATGGAAATATTTTCTATGCCACAGGTATTGTGAAGATTAATTCATTAGTGCCTGCAGCCATGCTGAAGTCCTTGGAAACAGAGTGCCGCAGATGTCAAGTACTAGACTATCGTTCAAGTATCAAACAGGCCCGACCCTACTTAGCTAAGGTATCTGACAAAAACTATTTTCAAGGTGCATGATTGTAAACAGCAGCATTTTATGTGGCTACAATATGCTCAAAACAAAGAATTTGCTACTAACAGAGGTCTATTTGTCTAAACTCTCTCCAAAAGCCTCTTAGTACTACAAAGGTTTTTTCTCCTGCTTCTCCCTAATAAAACAACCTGGAAGAAACTGAATACACTGTACTTGAGATATGCAGACAATTTTGCATCAGTAGTGCTATTAGTGGTGTTATCTTTACAAATGTTGCCTGCAATGGTTGCTACTCTAGCGATACTTGAACTCTTAGAATAATAAGAATAGCCACTTCTCAATTCATGTTGGCATCCATTCTCAATAAAACCCCCAAATTAAAGTAAATAAAATTTATTTCTAAGGAAGTATTTCTGCTGTGTGGCAAGTCAGACTGGTTTCTTCCTGAACCTACTCTTTTATTCTCTGGAAATTGTCATTTTTTGGTTGTTTTTCTCAGTAGGTCTTATTTGCATTCTCAACACAGAGAAGGCATGCTGGTGAACTGTGCTTCTCCTCAGGAATAAGTAGTCCCAGCAAGACCTGAAATCCACGTGTCATTAATACTGTTCATCAGTCATAGCAAGACATCTGCCTGCAAAAAAGGAAATAAAAACAAAGGAAAATGCAAGTTCTTGCTCGAGAAGTGGAAAGGAAAGAACACAACACTTTAAGACTTCTGAATACTGTAAAACTGTCTCAAAGGAGAGACCACAAAAAAAAGTACATCAAGTATCATTGCCTTGTAAAACCAAGTGAGGTAAATAGTGAACAAAGACTTTCTTGCATAAGTTGGACTTTCTGAGACTGGTCCATCATTGTGTTACATTTTTGAGTACCGCTATAATCTCATTTCCCAGCGATTAAGACATCTAACAAATAATGGTACTTATGGAGGAAGAGGCACTAGGGTTCTTTCCCCAAGAAGTAAGAAAATCTTTTTAGACAAAATGAATAAATGTATATTAGTGAGCCATAATTAATGAGTATTTCATCACAATAGCACCATATGGGGCAAATTGAACTTTTTTTTTTTTAAGCACATTGTGTGGCACACTTTTTAAAATTTCAGAATGCAGCTTGTTCAAAGATAGGAAACAGTCACTAAAAGAGGAATTACTGTGTTGCTAACTAATTTTAAATTCCCTTCTCAAGAATACATTTTCTTCTTTTGAACAGTATCTAAGGTTCTCCTGGAAATTCTGAGCATCACTCAGATAGTTATTGCAATAAAGAACACAGTGAGCTTTATAAGGTGCCAAATCATTTGTCACCCAAAATCACCTCACCACCAAACCCACAGCAAGTTCCTATACATGTGAGTAAGACAACTTAAAGGCTTTTTGATAGTTTTGCACACTGTATAAAAATCAACAGCTTTGAAATTCATTAGGAATCCTACCTCATTTGGGGATTATCCCCAAGGATTAAGTGGATAGTTTATTCCTACAGAGGAAGGCACAAGTCTTCCGACACAGTAATTAGCTACAGGATGCTTCACAACAGCTTTCTCATTTTTGCTCATGCTGAAAAGGGCCTAAGGATTCCCTATGAATTTATAAAGCCTTAAACATAAATTGAAAACTAAAGAAAGCACCAGGATTCACTCTGTTTGCAACTGTGTAAGTCTTGAACAAGGAAGGCAAATGGTTGGAAATAGGAAGGGAACAAAAACCACAACCACTGACTGACAGAAACCAGCTTAGCCCAGTTCTTGCACAACAGGCCTGTCCTGATCCCAAAACTGCAGATTTTTATTTGTAGGTTTGTATTTCTCAAAAAAAATACCAAGTTTACTTTAAAGTATAACTCAGGAATGACCCTCCCAACCAAGACGCTATTTTGTTTGTTAGCCACATAGGGATGTTCCTGAAGGTGACAAACCTCTAAGTGGCACTGACTATGAAGTTTACTCCGCCCCCAACACTTCGCCTTAGCGCTTAAAAAAAACCAACCAAACAAACAAACAAAATTAAGCTGCAACTGCGCCCGCTTCCACCAAAGGCAGCTTTAGAGCCAATAGCCCATAAAGGCACGACAAGGTGGGGGCGGGTGCAGCAGACCCCAGGAGCGACACTGACGAAGCTCAGAAGCTCTGACCCACCTACCCCCATTCTCTCCCTCCCTGCCGGCCCAGGGAGCTCCTCAGGCGCCCCGGGCTGGGACGGGG